>NW_022261984.1:11969102-12014102 GCF_002021735.2 Oncorhynchus kisutch | reverse complement strand
ACACTGACACAGCTATACACTGACACAGCTATACACTGACACAGCTTTACACTGACACAGCTTTACACTGACACAGCTTTACACTGACACAGTTTATACACTGACACGGCTATACACTGACACGGCTATACACTGACACGGCTATACACTGACACGGCTATACACTGACACGGCTATACACTGACACGGCTATACACTGACACGGCTATACACTGACACGGCTATACACTGACACGGCTATACACTGACACAGCTATACACTGACACAGCTATACACTGACACGGCTATACACTGACACGGCTATACACTGACACGGCTATACACTGACACGGCTATACACTGACACGGCTATACACTGACACGGCTATACACTGACACAGCTATACACTGACACAGCTATACACTGACACGGCTATACACTGACACGGCTATACACTGACACAGCTATACACTGACACAGCTATACACTGACACAGCTTTACACTGACACAGCTATACACTGACACAGCTATACACTGACACAGCTTTACACTGACACAGCTATACACTGACACAGCTATACACTGACACAGCTATACACTGACACAGCTATACACTGACACAGCTATACACTGACACAGCTATACACTGACACAGCTATACACTGACACAGCTATACACTGACACAGCTATACACTGACACAGCTATACACTGACACGGCTTTACACTGACACAGCTGACTAACTCTTCTGATGACTTGTTTAATATAGTACACAAACATCTCTGTCAGGACCTGGTCAACATCTCTGTCAGGACCTGGTCAACATCTCTGTCAGGACCTGGTCAACATCTCTGTCAGGACCTGGTCAACATCTCTGTCAGGACCTGGTCAACATCTCTGTCAGGACCTATGGACCCTAGTCAACATCTCTCTCAGGACCTGGTCAACATCTCTGTCAGGACCTGGTCAACATCTCTGTCATGACCTGGTCAACATCTCTGTCAGGGCCGATGGACCCTGGTCAACATCTCTGTCAGGGCCGATGGACCCTGGTCAACATCTCTGTCAGGGCCGATGGACCCTGGTCAACATCTCTGTCAGGGCCAATGGACCCTGGTCAACATCTCTGTCAGGGCCGATGGACCCTGGTCAACATCTCTGTCAGGGCCGATGGACCCTGGTCAACATCTCTGTCAGGGCCGATGGACCCTGGTCAACATCTCTGTCAGGGCCGATGGACCCTGGTCAACATCTCTGTCAGGGCCGATGGACCCTGGTCAACATCTCTGTCAGGGACGATGGACCCTGGTCAACATCTCTGTCAGGGCCGATGGACCCTGGTCAACATCTCTTTCAGGACCTGGTCAACATCTCTGTCAGGACCTGGTCAACATCTCTGTCAGGACTTGGTCAACATCTCTGTCAGGACCTATGGACCCTGGTCAACATCTCTGTCAGGGCCGATGGACCCTGGTCAACATCTCTGTCAGGGCCGATGGACCCTGGTCAACATCTCTGTCAGGGCCGATGGACCCTGGTCAACATCTCTGTCAGGGCCGATGGACCCTGGTCAACATCTCTGTCAGGGCCGATGGACCCTGGTCAACATCTCTGTCAGGACCTATGGACCCTGGTCAACATCTCTGTCAGGGCCGATGGACCCTGGTCAACATCTCGGTCAGGGCCTGGTCAACATCTCTGTCAGGGCCTGGTCAACATCTCTGTCAGGGCCTATGGACCCTGGTCAACATTACTGAAGGAAATAGATAGGGGCCATAGAAAGTTTGAACAAGAGAGAGGAGAGTATGGGAGGGGGGAGAGGAGAGGAGGGAAGGAGGTGAGGAGAGTAGGTGAGAGGAGAGGAGAGAAGGAGGAGAGGAGAGTAGGAGGAGAGTAGGAGGAGAGGAGAGAAGGAGAAGAGGAGAGTAGGGGGAGGAGAGTAGGGGAGGGGAGAGGGGAGAGGAGAGGAGGAGGAGAGTAGGGGGCGAGGAGAGTAGGGGGAGAGGAGGAGTGGGGAGGAGAGTAGGGGGCGAGGAGAGTAGGGGGAGAGGAGGAGTGGGGAGGAGAGAGTAGGGAGGAGGGGAGTATCTTTAGACATGCTGAGTCTTGAAGGCAGTAAGTCATCACAAGCTGCCTGTGTGTTTAGAATTTGCCCCCAATCCTTTAAAATGACAAATGTGTGTGTGTGCGTGCTAGGGTTTGTTTGTTTGTTTGTTTGTTTGTTTGTTTGTGTTTGTGTGTGTTTGTGTGTGTGTGTGTGTGTGTGTGTGTGTGTGTGTGTGTGTGTGTGTGTGTGTGTGTGTGTGTGTGTGTCCCAACCTGTCAGATCCACAAGTCCACTTTTTGTGACAGAAAGACATTGAAACAGAAGCATTGTTAGAACCCTGAGGAAGACAGAACTCAGAGGAGGAATGTTGTGATTAGAATGTCTTAATGGAACACAATAGAACACTGAGGAAGACAGAATGTCTTAATGAAACACAATAGAACACTGAGGAAGACAGAATGTCTTAATGAAACACAATAGAACACTGAGGGAGACAGAATGTCTTAATGGAACACAATAGAACACTGAGGAAGACAGAATGTCTTAATGAAACACAATAGAACACCCAATATGTTAATGGGGGCCCAGAATCATTCCTAGTCAGGACACAACACATGATCAGATTCCTGTCCATAGTGGCGGTAGGTGTTCCCCTGGTGGACAGGGTACCTGGCCTATCTACACAGGAAGACTAAACAGAACATAAGGCCTTCTGGTAACATGAGGGGAACGTCGGTGGTACTCCGGCCAGAGCTACATGTGATGGGGACAGAAACCAAAAAAAGATTGAGAATCAATTCATGCCTCTACTTGTAGGAGACATTCCACATAGCACCCATTCCCTTTACAGTGCACTACTTTTGACTATATAGGGAATAGGGTGCACTATATAGGGAATAGGGTGCACTATATAGGGAATAGGGTGCACTATATAGGGAATAGGGTGCACTATATAGGGAATAGGGTGCACTATATAGGGAATAGGGTGTACTATATAGGGAATAGGGTGCCATTTGGGATGCAAACTACAAATAATTTTTATTTTACCTAACTAGGCAAGTCAGTTTAAGAACAAATTCTTATTTTCAATGACGGCCTAGGAACAGTAGGTTGTTCAGGGGCAGAACGACAGATCTGTACCTTGTCAGCTCGGGGATTTGAACTTGCAACCTTTTGGTTACTCGTCCAACGCTCTAACCACTAGGCTACCCTGCCGCCCCACAATGCACTTGGGCTTTGGTCAAATGTAGTGCACCAAATAAGGGAATAGTGTGAGGGAATAAGGGAATAGGGAATAAGGGAATAGGGAATAGTGTGCCGTTTCAGTCATTATCCAGTCCATTCTTCTAGAAGTTCCGTAGCAGCCAGGTGGGAGCAGAGACTCCTGCCTGAGTAAAGTAGTTCCACCACCACGGCTTCTCCTGTCCCTCTCCTCCCATCCCCGGTTCTCCTCCCATCCCCGGTTCCCTGGGTTCCCTGGGTTCCCTCGGTTCTCCCGGCTCGGAGCGGCTGTAGCTCTGGAAGTGGTTGTAAGGGTCGAAGCGGTCATAAGTGTCCAGGGAGGAGCTGAGGAACATGTGGTAGTCTGGTCCTACTGGCTGAACAGGGACCTGGAGGAGAGAAATACATATCTTTAATGAGAGGTAGGGGAGGAGGGAGGAGATAGGAACTGGAGAACAACAGGTGGTAGTCTGGTCCTACTGGCTGAACAGGGACCTGGAGGAGAGGAGAGAAATACATATCTTTAATGAAAGGTAGGGGAGGAGGGAGGAGAGGGGAGAGGGGAGGTCACTCAGGCCCAGAAGCCAGGATATGCATATAATTGGTAGTACTGAATAGAAAACACTTTGAAGTTTCTAAAACTGTTAAAATAATATACGAGAGTATAACACAAGTGTTAAAAATTGCAATTCCTATGGCTTCCACTAGATGGCAACAGTCTTTGTCCAAGGTTTCAGGCTTGTAACATGAATGCTGAAGAAAGAATATGACTTTGAAAAGAGAGTCAGCTTTGAAAATCAGTCTTGGGGCCATAAAGAGCATCGGCTTATTTTGTTGTCCTATTTGAATATACTTCTTTCCGTATGAAATATTATTGGTTATTTCACATTTTAGGGTACCTGAGGATTAAACAGAAACGTAGTTTGACTTGTTTGAACAAAGTTAAGGTGTAGTTTTTCGGGTTTCTATCTTGGCCAGTTGAACGAGTGGATTACTGAAATCGATGGCGCCAACTAAACTGACTTTTTTGGGATATAAAGAAGGATTTTATCTAACAAAATGACCATTCCTGTTGTAGCTGGGACCCTTGGGATTGCAAACAGAGGAAGATTTTCAGAAGTAGGTGATTTATTTAATCGCTGTTTGTGATTGAAAGATATGTTGTGGGGCGCCGTCCTCAAACAAAGGCAAGGGAATAAGGGAATAGGGAATAAGGGAATAGGGAATAAGGGAATAAGGGAATAGGGAATAAGGGGATAAGGGAATAGGGAATAAGGGAATAGTATGAGGGAATAAGGGAATAAGGGAATAGGGAATAGGGAATAGGGAATAAGGGAATAGGGAATAGGGTATAAGGGAATAGGGAATAAGGGAATAGGGAATAAGGGAATAGGGAATAAGGGAATAGTGTGAGGGAATAAGGGAATAGGGAATAAGGGAATAGTGTGAGGGAATAAGGGAATAGGGAATAAGGGAATAGTGTGAGGGAATAAGGGAATAAGGAATAAGGGAATAGTGTGAGGGAATAAGGGAATAGGGAATAAGGGAATAGGGAATAAGGAAATAGGGAATAAGGAAATAGGGAATAGGGAATAAGGGAATAGTATGAGGGAATAAGGGAATAGTGTGAGGGAATAAGGGAATAGGGAATAAGGGAATAGTGTGAGGGAATAAGGGAATAAGGAATAAGGGAATAGTGTGAGGGAATAAGGGAATAGGGAATAAGGGAATAGTGTGAGGGAATAAGGGAATAGGGAATAAGGGAATAGTATGAGGGAATAAGGGAATAGGGGCGCCGTCCTCAAACAAAGGCATGGTATGCTTTCACCGTAAAGCCTTTTGCAAATCTGAAAATGCAGTTAGATTTAAAAGAATGTCAGCTTTTAACCGATTGTGGAAGGACCACCAGAGGGCAGGCTGGGCTCACGGATCGTAGCCCAACAAGGCATGTGAGACAAGGTAACCGGAGGCAATTAAGCACAGCTGACGGTACTAATGACATACTCTCCTTCCCCTATAAGAGAGAGAATGGAACCAGCAGAGAAGGGGGGGGAAAACTATCTCTGGAAGATGGCCACCGAGAGAGAGGAGCTATCCAGGAAGAACCACTAAGAATGGCCACCGAGAGAGAGGAGCTATCCATGAAGAACCACTAAGAATGGCCACCGAGAGAGAGGAGCTATCCAGGAAGAACCACTAAGAATGGCCACCGAGAGAGAGGAGCTATCCAGGAAGAACCACTAAGAATGGCCACCGAGAGAGAGGAGCTATCCAGGGAGAACCACTAAGAATGGCCACCGAGAGAGAGGAGCTATCCAGGAAGAACCACTAAGACGGTGACAATCCCGTGACTTCTTGTTGTAGTTTAAAGATAATCCTATTGTGTTCCTGTTTCATCTGGAGAAGAAGATGTATGTTTTTCCTTGGGAGATTTTCATTGATTATGTTGGAGTGTTTGTGCTGACCAAATGCCCTCAATAGAGAACTGTGTTCAATCAAGAAAACCTACTCCTGACTCGTTTATTCCACCTTCCTGCTTTAGAGTGACGCCCAATGACTTGGTCCGCTCACATGATATCAGTTACTTGTATGTTCATAAATGTTTCATATTACGATTATTTATTTAAATTACGCACCCTCCAATTTCACCGGATGTTGTTGACAGGTACCTCGCTCAAGGGACGCCTAGCATTATACCTCAGATATCATGACCCTGACATCAACATAATATACCTCAGATATCATGACTCTGACATCAACATATTATACCTCAGATATCATTACACTGATATCAACACCTCAGATATCATGACTCTGACATCAACATAATATACCTCAGATATCATGACTCTGACATCAACATAATATACCTCATATCATTACACTGACATCAACACCTCAGATATCATGACCCTGACATCAACATAATATACCTCAGATATCATGACCCTGACATCAACATAATATACCTCAGATATCATGACCCTGACATCAACATAATATACCTCAGATATCATGACCCTGACATCAACATAATATACCTCAGATATCATTACACTGATATCAACACCTCAGATATCATGACTCTGACATCAACATAATATACCTCAGATATCATTACACTGACATCAACATAATATACCTCAGATATCATTACACTGACATCAACATAATATACCTCAGATATCATTACACTGACATCAACACCTCAGATATCATGACCCTGACATCAACACCTCAGATATGACACTGACATCAACATAATATACCTCAGATATCATGACACTGACATCAACATAATATACCTCAGATATCATGACACTGACATCAACACCTCAGATATCATGACCCTGACGTCAACACCTCAGATATCATGACCCTGACATCAACACCTCAGATATCATGACACTGACATCAACATAATATACCTCAGATATCATGACACTGACATCAACACCTCAGATATCATTACACTGACATCAACATAATATACCTCAGATATCATTACACTGACATCAACACCTCAGATATCATGACACTGACATCAACATAATATACCTCAGATATCATGACCCTGACATCAACATAATATACCTCAGATATCATGACACTGACATCAACATAATATACCTCAGATATCATGACCCTGACATCAACATAATATACCTCAGATATCATGACCCTGACATCAACATAATATACCTCAGATATCATGACCCTGACATCAACATAATATACCTCAGATATCATTACACTGATATCAACACCTCAGATATCATGACTCTGACATCAACATAATATACCTCAGATATCATTACACTGACATCAACACCTCAAATATCATGACCATGACATCAACATAATATACCTCAGATATCATTACATTGACATCAACATAATATACCTCAGATATCATTACACTGACATCAACACCTCAGATATCATGACCCTGACATCAACACCTCAGATATCATGACACTGACATCAACATAATATACCTCAGATATCATGACACTGACATCAACATAATATACCTCAGATATCATGACACTGACATCAACACCTCAGATATCATGACCCTGACGTCAACACCTCAGATATCATGACCCTGACATCAACACCTCAGATATCATGACACTGACATCAACATAATATACCTCAGATATCATGACACTGACATCAACACCTCAGATATCATGACCCTGACATCAACATAATATACCTCAGATATCATTACACTGACATCAACATAATATACCTCAGATATCATTACACTGATATCAACACCTCAGATATCATGACACTGACATCAACATAATATACCTCAGATATCATGACACTGACATCAACATAATATACCTCAGATATCATGACCCTGACATCAACATAATATACCTCAGATATCATTACACTGACATCAACACCTCAGATATCATGACACTGACATCAACATAATATACCTCAGATATCATGACACTGACATCAACACCTCAGATATCATGACCCTGACGTCAACACCTCAGATATCATGACACTGACATCAACACCTCAAATATCATGACTCTGACATCAACATAATATACCTCAGATATCATGACACTGACATCAACACCTCAGATATCATGACCCTGACGTCAACACCTCAGATATCATGACCCTGACATCAACACCTCAGATATCATGACACTGACATCAACATAATATACCTCAGATATCATGACACTGACATCAACACCTCAGATATCATGACCCTGACATCAACATAATATACCTCAGATATCATTACACTGACATCAACATAATATACCTCAGATATCATTACACTGATATCAACACCTCAGATATCATGACACTGACATCAACATAATATACCTCAGATATCATGACACTGACATCAACATAATATACCTCAGATATCATGACCCTGACATCAACATAATATACCTCAGATATCATTACACTGACATCAACATAATATACCTCAGATATCATTACACTGATATCAACACCTCAGATATCATGACACTGACATCAACATAATATACCTCAGATATCATGACACTGACATCAACACCTCAGATATCATGACCCTGACGTCAACACCTCAGATATCATGACACTGACATCAACACCTCAAATATCATGACTCTGACATCAACATAATATACCTCAGATATCATGACCCTGACATCAACATCATATACCTCAGACATCATGACCATGACATCAACATAATATACCTCAGATATCATTACACTGACATCAACATAATATACCTCAGATATCATTACACTGACATCAACACCTCAGATATCATGACCCTGACATCAATACCTCAGATATCATGACCCTGACATCAACACCTCAGATATCATGACCCTGACATCAACATAATATACCTCAGATATCATGACCCTGACATCAACACCTCAGATATCATGACCCTGACATCAACATAATATACCTCAGATATCATGACCCTGACATCAACACCTCAGATATCATGACACTGACATCAACATAATATACCTCAGATATCATGACACTGACATCAACATAATATACCTCAGATATCATGACCCTGACATCAACATAATATACCTCAGATATCATTACACTGACATCAACATAATATACCTCAGATATCATGACCCTGACATCAACACCTCAGATATCATGACCCTGACATCAACATAATATACCTCAGATATCATTACACTGACATCAACATAATATACCTCAGATATCATTACACTGACATCAACATAATATACCTCAGATATCATGACCCTGACATCAACACCTCAGATATCATGACCCTGACATCAACATAATATACCTCAGATATCATGACCCTGACATCAACATAATATACCTCAGATATCATGACCCTGACATCAACATAATATACCTCAGATATCATGACCCTGACATCAACATAATATACCTCAGATATCATGACCCTGACATCAACATCATATTTCTGAAAACACTGATCCTGACATCAACATCATATTTCTGAAAACACTGATCCTGACATCAACATCATATTTCTGAAAACACTGATCCTGGCACAGAAACATCACAGATAAAGTATATAATAAATAAATAATATATATATATATATATATAAATAACTTTACAAGTACCTTTTTGAGCACGAAGTTGACCCGGCCAGCTTTTTCCATGTGAGCAGGCAGGTAAATTCTCTTGCTGACTCTGGAGTAACCTTTAGCTGATGCTGTTATGATGTGTGTTCCTGAGTTCATTAACCTCCAGTAATCACCTTCCTCCGCTACAGAGAGAGAGGCAGGAGGGAGGGAGGGAGGGGAGGGAGGGAGGGAGGGAGGGAGGAAAGGGAGGGAGGGAGGGAGGGAGGGAGGGAGGGAGGGAGGGAGGGAGGGAGGGAGGGAGGGAGGGAGGGAGGGAGGAAAGGGAGGGAGGGAGGGAGGGAGGGAGGGAGGGAGGGAGGGAGGGAGGGAGGGAGGGAGGGAGGGAGGGAGGGAGGGAGGGAGGGAGGGAGGGAGGGAGGGAGGAAAGGGAGGGAGGGAGGGAGGAAAGGGAGAGAGAGAGGAGACAGGGAAGGAGACAGGGATGGAGGGAGAGAGAGAGAGATATCAAATACAAATCTTAGAATCAGCTATTAAAGACTTCCTGAACCCACTGGATTCTCCAATTACATTGAAAGAGTTACAGGACAAAATACAAACCCTCCAACCCAAAAAGGCCTGTGGTGTTGATGGTATCCTCAATGAAATGATCAAATACACAGACAAGAAATTCAATTGGCTAAACTAAAACTCTCTAACATCATCCATAGCTCTGGCCTCTTCCACAGTATTTTGAACCTGGGGCGGCAGGGTAGCCTATTGGTTAGAGTTTTGGACTAGTAACCGAAAGGTTTCATGTTCAAATCCCCGAGCTGACAAGGTTCTGCTCCTGAACAAGGCAGTTAACCCACTGTTCCTAGGCCGTCATTGAAAATAAGAATTTGTTCTTAACTGACTTGCCTGGTTAAATAAAGGTAAAAAAAAACAAGGACTGGTCACCCCAATCCACAAAAGTGGAGATAAATTTGACACCAATAACTACCGTGGAATATTCATCAACAGTAACCTTGGGAAAATCCTCTGCATTATCATTAACAGCAGACTCGTACATTTCCTCAATGAAAACAATGTACTGAGCAAATGTCAAATGATCTTTTTACTAAATTACCGTACAACAGACCACATATTCACCCTGCACACCCTAATTGACAAACAAACAAACAATCCAAAACAAATGCAATGTCTTCTCACGCTTTGTTGACTTAATTTGGCATGAGGGTCTGCTATACAAACTGATGGAAGGTAAAACATACAACATTATAACATCCATGTAAACAAACAAACAAACATTTCTTCACACAGGGTCGTGGGGTGAGACAGGGATGCAGCTTAAGCCCCACCCTCTTCAACATTCATATCAACTAATTGGCAAGGGCACTAGAACAGTCTGCAGCACCAGGCCTCACCCTACTAGAATCTGAAGTCAAATGTCTACTATTTGTTGATGACCTGGTGCTTCTGTCACCAACTGAGGAGGGCCTACAGCAGCACCTAGATCTTATGCACAGATTCTGTCAGACCTGGGCCCTGACAGAACTTCCACAAAGCTGTGAACGAGCTGAGAGACAAGGCAAGAAGGGCATTCTATGCCATCAAAAGGAACAAAATTACACATTCCAATTAGGATTTGGCTAAAAACACTTGAATCAGTCATAGAGCCCATTGCCCTTTACGGTTGTGAGGTCTGGGGTCTGCTCACCAACCAATAATTCATCAAATGGGTCAAACACCAAATTGAGACTCTGCACGCAGAATTCTGCAAAAATATCCCCTGTGTACAATGTAAAACACCAAACAATGCACGCAGAACTGAAAAGCCGATACCTGCTAATGATTAAAATCCAGAAAAAACTGTTCAATTCTACAACCACCTAAAAGGAAGCGATTCCCAAACCTTCCATAACAAAGCCATCACCTACAGAGAGATGAACCTGGAGAAGAGTCCCCTAAGCAAACTGGTCCTGGGGCTCTGTTCACAAACACAAACAGACCCCACAGAGCCCCAGGACAGCAACACAATTACACCCAACCAAATCATGAGAAAACAAAAAGATAATTACTTGAAAAAACTGAGTAAACTAGAATGCTATTTGGCCCTAAACAGAGAGTACACAATAGCAGAATACCTGACCACTGTGACTGGAAGGAGGGAGACAGGGAAGGAGGGAGACAGGGAAGGAGGGAGACAGGGAAGGAGGGAGACAGTGACATGTTGTTACAGGCTAACCACCATGAGAAAATGTTTGTCTTGATGTCACGTCTCTCCAGTAATGACACAACGTCAAAAAGAATGTTGTGATTCCTTGCGTGTATACTTCCAACATCTCTACATTTCCACCATACAATGTAAACTGCTTGGAGCGTCTGTAAAAGCTCTGTGAATGAAACTAGTTCTGATCTATGTCCCAAATGGCCCCTTTCTCCCTCCATAGAGCTCTAACAGATGACCCTGCTCAGAAGCAGCCATTTTGGCTCCTTTCTCCCTCCATAGAGCTCTAACAGAGGACCCTGCTCAGAAGTACCCATTTTGGCTCCTTTCTCCCTCCATAAAGCTCTAACAGAGGACCCTGCTCAGAAGCAGGTATCAGGTATTACGGTGTTACAGGTATTACGGTGGTTACCTGTGGTGACATCTTTACGAATTCCCCTGACAGATATGGATGCTCCCTTTATTCCATAGCCCTCTTCATCCTTCACCACTCCCTTAATACCTCTGTGGACCTGGAGAAGACAAGGAACGACAGGGAATATCAGGGAATATCAGGGAATATCAGGGAATATCAGGGAATATCAGGGAATATCAGGGAATATCAGGGAATATCAGGGAATATCAGGCTTATTTGAACAAAATTCCCTGGTTTTCCAGGAATCTCAGTTGCTGGAATCCTAGATATACTGCTTATTCCCCCCTCATTCCAGGATTCTCCCAAACAGGATTCCTGGATATACGGCTTATTCCCCCCTCATTCCATGATTCTCCCAATTTGGATTCCTGGATATACGGCTTATTCCCCACTCATTCCATGATTCTCCCAACCAGGATTCCTGGAAACCCAGGAAATTTGAGGGGGGGGGGGGGGGGGGGGGGGAGTTTCCAGGAATTTGCAAACCTATCAGTGAATGGCAGGGAATGCTAAGGTCAGTGGAGGCTGGTGGGCGGGAGAAATATATAGTAGGAGGGCAGCTTAAAACTTCTTCGGGATGTGTTGATACAAAATTTGGAACAGAAATGCAATGGTTCATTGGATCAGTCTAAAACTTTGCACATACACTGATGCCATCTAGTGGCCAAAATCTAAATTACACCTGGGCTGGAATAATACATTATGGCCTTTCTCTTGCATTTCAAAGATGATGGTACAAAAAAAATACAAAAGAACATTTTTTTTTCTTCTTTGTATTGTCTTTCACCAGATCTATTGTGTTATATTCTCCTACATTCCTTTCACATTTCCACAAACGTCAAAGTGTTTCCTTTCAAATGGTGTCAAGAATATGAATATCCCTGCTTCAGGGCCTGAGCTACAGGCAGTTAGATTTGGGCATGTCATTTTAGGTGAACATTTGGGGAAAAAAAGGGGGTGGATCCTTAAGAGGTTTTAACAGAACGGCTGTATTGGAATGAATGGAACGGTATCAGACACATCAAACACATGTTTTCCATGTGTTCAATATACTGTTCCATGTAATCCATTCCAGCCATTACAAAGAGCCAGCTGTCCTCCTATATCTCTGCCCACCAGCCACCACTGATAAGGACATTAAACATGGTCAGAAAATGATGAGACAGCACAAAGGCCTTCTACGGTATAACTACGGCACAAAATGGCTGCCTGGTCGCCGGGCTATAGAGAGGCAAACCCACCGACTCCATGAAACTGAGCAAGGCCTCCTTGTTCCTGAGCCACTCTGGGTAGAGCTCCTCTTCAGAAGGGAACTTGTCACAGCCCAGCTCCACTGTAATCTCCAGACAGTTAGTGTGGAGGTAGTTAAAGTCTGACATGCCTACGGTACCGGAGAAATAGAGAGTTAGGACACACCGTAAATATATACACTAGACAGTCAAGTACTGAGAATTAACAGACAGAGACAGGAATAAGAGGGGGAGGTTAAGGAGAGGAGGAGAGAAAAGAGGAGGAAGAGAGGAGGAGAGAAAAGAGGAGGAGAGGAGGAGAGGAGTAGAGGAAAAGAGGGGGAAGAGAGGGGGAGAGGAGAAGTTGAAAGAGGAAAAGAGGAGGAGAGAGAAGAGAAAGAGAGGAGGAAGAGGAGGAGGAGAGAGAAAAGGAGGAGGAAGAGGAGGAGGAGAGAGAAAAGGAGGAGGAGAGGAGGAAAGGAAAGAGGAGGAAGAGAGAAGAGGAGGAGGAAGAGAGGAGGAGGGAGGAAAGGAAGATGGAGGAGAGGAAGAGAGGAGGAGAGGAGGAGAGGACGAGAGGAGAAGAGGAGGAGAGGACGAGAGGAGGAGAGAAAAGAGGAGGAAGAGAGGAGGAAGAGAGGAGGAGAGGAGGAGAGAGAAGAGAAAGAGAGGAGGAGGAAGAGGAGGAGGAGAGAGAAGAGGAGGAGAGAAGGAGGAGGAGAGAAGGAGGAGGAGAGGAGAAGTTGAAGAGGAAGAGAGGAGGAGAGAGAAGAGGAAGTGAGGAGGAGAGGAAGAGAGGAAGAGAGAGTAAGAATGACACGAGGAGGAGAGAGAATGACACGAGGACAAGAGGAGAGACAGAATGACACAAGGAGGAGAGACAGAATGACACGAGGAGGAGAGGAGAAGATATAGAAGGTTCCGTACCCCCTGGGAAGCTGTACCACAGAGCTCCGTTGATGATGCCTCCACTTCGGATGAAGGACGCTCCACACCTAGAATATACAATATATAGGTCATGTAACAGGGGGGTAATATAATCATTCATAATAATAGCCAGGAATATAATCACCTCTCCGTGTTGTTGTCGGCCATGCTGGCGTGAGAGTCTGCGTATGTCCGGGCCAGCTGCTTAAATGCCTGCAGAGAGGAACACAGTCACTCTTCAACATGGCATTTTCTGGCCTGGGAACAGAAGAGGTTTTCACCACTGACATGAACTAGGTGTAGAACAGGGTACCTGTTGGTCAGGTTTAGGACAGGCACCTGCTGGTCAGGTTTAGAACAGAGTACCTGTTGGTCAGGCTTAGAACAGAGTACCTGTTGGTCAGGTTTAGGACAGGAACCTGTTGGTCAGGTGTAGGACAGGGTCCCTGTTGGTCAGGTTTAGGACAGGTACCTGTTGGTCAGGTTTAGGACAGGTACATGCTGGGTAGGTTTAGGACAGGTACCCGTTGGTCAGGTTTAGGACAGGTACCCGTTGGTCAGGTTTAGGACAGGGTACCTGCTGGTCAGGTATAGAACAGCGTACCTGTTGGTCAGGTTTAGGACAGGTACCTGTTGGTCAGGTGTAGAACAGGTACCTGTTGGTCAGGCGGAGGACAGGACAGGGTACCTGTTCATCAGGTGTATTACAGGACAGGGTACCTGTTCATCAGGTGTAGGACAGGGTACCTGTTCATCAGGTGTATTACAGGACAGGTTACCTGTTGGTCAGGTGTATTATAGGATAGGTTACCTGTTCATTAGGTGTAGGACAGGACAGGGTACCTGTTCATCAGGTGTAGGACAGGACAGGGTACCTGTTGGTCAGGTGTAGGACAGGACAGGGTACCTGTTCATCAGGTGTATTACAGGACAGGTTACCTGTTGGTCAGGTGTATTACAGGACAGGGTACCTGTTCGTCAGGTGTATTACAGGGCAGGGTACCTGTTCATCAGGTGTATTACAGGGCAGGGTACCTGTTCATCAGGTGTATTACAGGGCAGGGTACCTGTTCATCAGGTGTATTACAGGACAGGGTACCTGTTCATCAGGTGTATTACAGGACAGTGTACCTGTTCATCAGGTGTAGGGGAGAACATCCTCTCTTCATGGAGGTGTCTAGAGAAGTCAAAGGGATAAGAGATCACCAGCTCTCCGCCATGGAGGCTCGCAGACTGGACAAACGGCACAGACCTGATCCACTTCATCACTGCATAGGTCTCTGAAGCTACCTGAGAGAGGAGAGGAGAGGAGAGGAGAGGAGAGGAGAGGAGAGGAGAGGAGAGGAGAGGAGAGGAGAGGAGAGGAGAGGAGAGGAGAGGAGAGGAGAGGAGAGGAGAGGAGAGGAGAGGAGAGGAGAGGAGAGGAGAGGAGAGGAGAGGAGAGGAGAGGAGAGGAGAGGAGAGAAGGAGAGAAGGAGAGAAGAAGGATAATTACACATATCCCTTTCAAAACTGGTTTTGTCTAAAACTCTGGACACCCCTAGAACATATCTTACCAAAACAGTAGGAATGTCCTGTACCTTACCAAAACAGTAGGAATGTCCTGTATCTTACCAAAACAGTAGGAATGTCCTGTATCTTACCAAAACAGCAGGAATGTCCTGTATCTTACCAAAACAGTAGGAATGTCCTGTACCTTACCAAAACAGTAGGAATGTCCTGTACCTTACCAAAACAGTAGGAATGTCCTGTACCTTACCAAAACAGTAGGAATGTCCTGTACCTTACCAAAACAGTAGGAATGTCCTGTATCTTACCAAAACAGTAGGAATGTCCTGTACCTTACCAAAACAGTAGGAATGTCCTGTACCTTACCAAAACAGTAGGAATGTCCTGTACCTTACCAAAACAGTAGGAATGTCCTGTACCTTACCAAAACAGTAGGAATGTCCTGTATCTTACCAAAACAGTAGGAATGTCCTGTACCTTACCAAAACAGTAGGAATGTCCTGTACCTTACCAAAACAGTAGGAATGTCCTGTACCTTACCAAAACAGTAGGAATGTCCTGTACCTTACCAAAACAGTAGGAATGTCCTGTATCTTACCAAAACAGTAGGAATGTCCTGTACCTTACCAAAACAGTAGGAATGTCCTGTACCTTACCAAAACAGTAGGAATGTCCTGTACCTTACCAAAACAGTAGGAATGTCCTGTATCTTACCAAACAGTAGGAATGTCCTGTACCTTACCAAAACAGTAGGAATGTCCTGTACCTTACCAAAACAGTAGGAATGTCCTGTACCTTACCAAAACAGTAGGAATGTCCTGTACCTTACCAAAACAGTAGGAATGTCCTGTACCTTACCAAAACAGTAGGAATGTCCTGTACCTTACCAAACAGTAGGAATGTCCTGTACCTTACCAAAACAGTAGGAATGTCCTGTATCTTACCAAAACAGTAGGAATGTCCTGTACCTTACCAAAACAGTAGGAATGTCCTGTACCTTACCAAAACAGTAGGAATGTCCTGTACCTTACCAAAACAGTAGGAATGTCCTGTACCTTACCAAAACAGTAGGAATGTCCTGTACCTTACCAAAACAGTAGGAATGTCCTGTACCTTACCAAAACAGTAGGAATGTCCTGTATCTTACCAAAACAGTAGGAATGTCCTGTACCTTACCAAAACAGTAGGAATGTCCTGTACCTTACCAAAACAGTAGGAATGTCCTGTACCTTACCAAACAGTAGGAATGTCCTGTACCTTACCAAAACAGTAGGAATGTCCTGTACCTTACCAAAACAGTAGGAATGTCCTGTACCTTACCAAAACAG
The DNA here is from genome assembly GCF_002021735.2 of Oncorhynchus kisutch. Lineage (NCBI taxonomy): Eukaryota > Metazoa > Chordata > Actinopteri > Salmoniformes > Salmonidae > Oncorhynchus > Oncorhynchus kisutch. The sequence goes on along the minus strand of NW_022261984.1, from coordinate 11,997,125 downwards.
TAGGAATGTCCTGTACCTTACCAAAACAGTAGGAATGTCCTGTACCTTACCAAAACAGTAGGAATGTCCTGTACCTTACCAAAACAGTAGGAATGTCCTGTACCTTACCAAAACAGTAGGAATGTCCTGTACCTTACCAAAACAGTAGGAATGTCCTGTACAGTAGGAATGTCCTGTATCTTACCAAAACAGTAGGAATGTCCTGTACCTTACCAAAACAGTAGGAATGTCCTGTACCTTACCAAAACAGTAGGAGTGTCCTGTACCTTACCAAAACAGTAGGAATGTCCTGTACCTTACCAAAACAGTAGGAATGTCCTGTACCTTACCAAAACAGTAGGAATGTCCTGTACCTTACCAAAACAGTAGGAATGTCCTGTATCTTACCAAAACAGTAGGAATGTCCTGTACCTTACCAAAACAGTAGGAATGTCCTGTACCTTACCAAAACAGTAGGAATGTCCTGTACCTTACCAAAACAGTAGGAATGTCCTGTACCTTACCAAAACAGTAGGAATGTCCTGTACCTTACCAAAACAGTAGGAATGTCCTGTATCTTACCAAAACAGTAGGAATGTCCTATACCTTACCAAAACAGTAGGAATGTCCTGTACCTTACCAAAACAGTAGGAATGTCTTATACCTTACCAAAACAGTAGGAATGTCCTGTACAGTAGGAATGTCCTGTATCTTACCAAAACAGTAGGAATGTCCTGTACCTTACCAAAACAGTAGGAATGTCCTGTACCTTACCAAAACAGTAGGAATGTCCTGTACAGTAGGAATGTCCTGTATCTTACCAAAACAGTAGGAATGTCCTGTACCTTACCAAAACAGTAGGAATGTCCTGTACCTTACCAAAACAGTAGGAATGTCCTGTACCTTACCAAAACAGTAGGAATGTCCTGTACCTTACCAAAACAGTAGGAATGTCATGTACCTTACCAAAACAGTAGGAATGTCCTGTACAGTAGGAATGTCCTGTACCTTACCAAAACAGTAGGAATGTCCTGTACCTTACCAAAACAGTAGGAATGTCCTGTACAGTAGGAATGTCCTGTACCTTACCAAAACAGTAGGAATGTCCTGTACCTTACCAAAACAGTAGGAATGTCCTGTACCTTACCAAAACAGTAGGAATGTCCTGTACCTTACCAAAACATTAGGAATGTCCTGTACAGTAGGAATGTCCTATACTTTCCCACATCAACAGAAGAATAAGTTCCCATACCATCGGAGAGGTACCTACACCTGAGGGACTTGCCATAGAGAAGCTAGTTACATCACTCATGTGTACACACCTCTCCGATGGCCTCACTGGCGCCATCCCACTACCGACACCAGTGTAGCGAGATTAGTGATATATACATACCTTACCAAACCAGTAAGAGTCTGGGATGGGGATGTGGTCTGTGCGGAACCGTTTCATCCTGCGATTCCGGTAGAGGATAGACGTAAGGTCAGGAAAGTTCCGGTTCAAGTCGAGGTTCTGAGCGTTGGTGCGACCTACCGTCCAACCGTTGAACTCGTGACCCTACACAGACACACACAGAGGGTAAAGGTCGTGACCGTACACAGACACACACAGAGGGTAAAGGTCGTGACCCTACACACACACACACAGAGGGTAAAGGTCGTGACCCTACACAGACACACACAGAGGGTAAAGGTCGTGACCCTACACAGACACACACAGAGGGTAAAGGTCGTGACCCTACACAGACACACACAGAGGGTAAAGGTCGTGACCCTCCACAGACACACACAGAGGGTAAAGGTCCTGACCCTACACAGACACACACAGAGGGTAAAGGTCGTGACCCTACACAGACACACACAGAGGGTAAAGGTCGTGACCCTACACAGACACACACAGAGGGTAAAGGTCGTGACCCTACACAAACACACACAGAGGGTAAAGGTCGTGACCCTAGACATGGTTGAACACCCCACGACCCTGCAGGAGCGTGACGGGGAGGAGTGAAGAATCATGGGTAATGGGAAGACATGTCGGTTAGAAGAATGTGATTGGATAGGATGAATATAAGAGGTCAGGAGTGTTTTGTTGACCATGTGACCCAGAAGAGGGCCCAGAGATTTTCCCAGTCAAGTCACATGATCGTTCTTTATACAGGAAGTAACTTAGGGACAGACTATGTAATCCGTCTGGAGAGAACAAGCTGTCCAGTAAACATTTTATTTAATTACAATTATTTTACGAGGCAAGTCAGTGAAGAACAAATTCTTATTTAAAATGACGGCCTACACCGTCCGAACCCGGACGACGCTGGGCCAATTGTGCGCCGCCCTATGGGATTCCCCATCACAGCCGGGTTGTGATACAGCCTGGATATCGAACCAGGGTGTCTGTAGAGACATGCTGTTTGTGTGAAGACAGCCCAGAAATCCCTCGGTTGTTTGAAAAGATGATGATAAAGACAATAGAGCTGCCCACTGCTGTTGGGAAAAAACAACGACTAGACGTTCTATCTATTAAAAATACATTTGTTAAATTTGTTATTTCAAGAAAAACGTTTTGAGATTTCTAGCAGAGTTACTTCTTCGACCTTAAACACAGTTACAAAAATAAAATAAAAATGGCACTGCGTTTCCATGACAACAGTCTAACCGACTGCTCTTGTTGATTGGTTAAGGACACTGTCACTCTGTCTCTCTGGTAGTGGGAGGGGCTGGCTGAACCAATAGGAGAGCTCAGGTAGATGATAGGCAGTTGGAAAAGGGGCAAGGCTTAGAAAGAGAAGAGCCCCAACACATGCTGTCACAGACTCTATATAATGGAGAAGATAGGAGGCGTGGCCTCTTTCTATCTCTACGCGGCGGTTGGTTGGTTCCGGCTTCGACGTTTTTTTTAAATTTCCGATTTACTTCCTGGTTGTGGTGTGGTTGTTGTTCCGGGTCGTTGCTATCCTCTACCTCGGCGGCCGCCAGCTCGTAACCGTCGGGGTTCATGGATGCCAGGATGTGGATGCGCGTGGTGTTTACGAGCGTCTGGATACGCTGGTTGCCAAGGAGATACTCGGAACACAGGTACTGGGCCAGGTAGAGCAGCAACTGACGACCCAGGACCTCGTTGCCATGCATGTTGCCAACCAGCTTGATCTCCGGTTCCACTGAGGAGGGGGAGATGGGGGAGGGAGAGGGAGAGGAGGGGGAGGAAGGGAGGGGGTGAGAGACACAGGAAAGGAATTGCTCAAGACAACCTGCGTCAAAGTTCATTTTAGAAGATGTTAAGACACAGGAGATACTCAACTAGCCCTGTACCAATAGGCTTTAATAAACAGGAGGTCCTCAACTAGTCCAGTACCAATAGGCTTTAAGACACAGGATGTCCTCAACTAGTCCTGTACCAATAGGCTTTAATAAACAGGAGGTCCTCAACTTGTCCAGTACCAATAGGCTTTAAGACACAGGATGTCCTCAACTAGTCCTGTACCAATAGGCTTTAAGACACAGGATGTCCTCAACTAGTCCTGTACCAATAGGCTTTAAGACACAGGATGTCCTCAACTAGTCCTGTACCAATAGGCTTTAAGACACAGGATGTCCTCAACTAGCCCTGTACCAATAGGCTTTAAGACACAGGATGTCCTCAACTAGCCCTGTACCAATAGGCTTTAAGACACAGGATGTCCTCAACTAGCCCTGTACCAATAGGCTTTAAGACACAGGAGGTCCTCAACTAGTCCTGTACCAATAGGCTTTAAGACACAGGAGGTCCTCAACTAGCCCTGTACCAATAGGCTTTAAGACACAGGAGGTCCTCAACTAGCCCTGTACCAATAGGCTTTAAGACACAGGATGTCCTCGACTAGCCCTGTACCAATAGGCTTTAAGACACAGGATGTCCTCAACTAGCCCTGTACCAATAGGCTTTAAGACACAGGAGGTCCTCGACTAGCCCTGTACCAATAGGCTTTAAGACACAGGAGGTCCTCAACTAGCCCTGTACCAATAGGCTTTAAGACACAGGAGGTCCTCAACTAGTCCTGTACCAATAGGCTTTAAGACACAGGAGGTCCTCAACTAACCCTGTACCAATAGGCTTTAATAAACAGGAGGTCCTCAACTAGCCCTGTACCAATAGGCTTTAAGACACAGGAGATACTCAACTAGTCCTGTACCAATAGGCTTTAATAAACAGGAGGTCCTCAATTAGTCCTGTACCAATAGGCTTTAAGACACAGGAGGTCCTCGACTAGCTCTGTACCAATAGGCTTTAAGACACAGGAGATACTCAACTAGTCCTGTACCAATAGGCTTTAAGACACAGGAGGTCCTCGACTAGCTCTGTACCAATAGGCTTTAAGACACAGGATGTCCTCAACTAGCCCTGTACCAATAGGCTTTAAGACACAGGATGTCCTCAACTAGCCCTGTACCAATAGGCTTTAAGACACAGGAGGTCCTCAACTAGCCCTGTACCAATAGGCTTTAAGACACAGGAGATACTCAACTAGCCCTGTACCAATAGGCTTTAATAAACAGGAGGTCCTCAACTAGTCCTGTACCAATAGGCTTTAAGACACAGGATGTCCTCAACTAGCCCTGTACCAATAGGCTTTAAGACACAGGAGGTCCTCAACTAGCCCTGTACCAATAGGCTTTAAGACACAGGATGTCCTCAACTAGCCCTGTACCAATAGGCTTTAAGACACAGGAGGTCCTCAACTAGCCCTGTACCAATAGGCTTTAAGACACAGGAGGTCCTCGACTAGCCCTGTACCAATAGGCTTTAAGACACAGGAGGTCCTCAACTAGTCCTGTACCAATAGGCTTTAAGACACAGGATGTCCTCAACTAGCTCTGTACCAATAGGCTTTAAGACACAGGATGTCCTCAACTAGCCCTGTACCAATAGGCTTTAAGACACAGGAGATACTCAACTAGTCCTGTACCAATAGGCTTTAAGACACAGGATGTCCTCAACTAGCCCTGTACCAATAGGCTTTAAGACACAGGAGGTCCTCAACTAGCCCTGTACCAATAGGCTTTAAGACACAGGAGATACTCAACTAGTCCTGTACCAATAGGCTTTAAGACACAGGATGTCCTCAACTAGCCCTGTACCAATAGGCTTTAAGACACAGGAGATACTCAACTAGTCCTGTACCAATAGGCTTTAAGACACAGGATGTCCTCAACTAGTCCTGTACCAATAGGCTTTAAGACACAGGATGTCCTCAACTAGCCCTGTACCAATAGGCTTTAATAAACAGGAGGTCCTCAACTAGCCCTGTACCAATAGGCTTTAAGACACAGGAGGTCCTCAACTAGTCCTGTACCAATAGGCTTTAATAAACAGGAGGTCCTCAACTAGCCCTGTACCAATAGGCTTTAAGACACAGGAGGTCCTCAACTAGCCCTGTACCAATAGGCTTTAAGACACAGGAGGTCCTCAACTAGTCCTGTACCAATAGGCTTTAAGACACAGGAGGTCCTCAACTAGTCCTGTACCAATAGGCTTTAATAAACAGGAGGTCCTCAACTAGCCCTGTACCAATAGGCTTTAAGACACAGGAGGTCCTCAACTAGTCCTGTACCAATAGGCTTTAAGACACAGGAGGTCCTCAACTAGCCCGGTACCAATGGGCTCCCTAGCTCACTTGTCCCATTGCTGTGCAGTTCAAACCCCAGAAATCACTCCACCTTAAATCGTTACACACTCACATAGTTCATGCCCTCCGGGGTTGTCTGTGAACTCTATGGCCAGGAGGTCTTTCCCCTCTGTGCTGCGTCCGATACTGTAGATGTATAGATACACAGATCAGTACTGTAGATATATAGATACACAGATCAGTACTGTAGATATATAGATACACAGATCAGTACTGTAGATGTATAGATACACAGATCAGTACTGTAGATATATAGATACACAGATCAGTACTGTAGATATATAGATACACAGATCAGTACTGTAGATATATAGATACACAGATCAGTACTGTAGATATATAGATACACAGATCAGTACTGTAGATATATAGATACACAGATCAGTACTGTAGATGTATAGATACACAGATCAGTACTGTAGATGTATAGATACACAGATCAGTACTGTAGATGTATAGATACACAGATCAGTACTGTAGATGTATAGATACACAGATCAGTACTGTAGATGTATAGATACACAGATCAGTACTGTAGATGTATAGATACACAGATCAGTACTGTAGATATATAGATACACAGATCAGTACTGTAGATATATAGATACACAGATCAGTACTGTAGATATATAGATACACAGATCAGTACTGTAGATATATAGATACACAGATCAGTACTGTAGATATATAGATACACAGATCAGTACTGTAGACATATAGATACACAGATCGGTAGTTTATTCATCCCCTTGAGGTTGTATTTCCTGCCAAAGCAAACAGCAGCAGACAACAGCCAGTACCTGTAGGTGCGGGAGATGTGAGAGCACTTGGCAGCAGTCCTCTTCAGAACGCTGTACATCTGGGCGTTGGAGTGGTACGTGAACTGAATGATGGTGGAGGGTTCGTCTGGAGACAGGTTGGAGAAAGCCACTTCATGTCTGGCTGAGAGGGAGAGGGCGAAAGGAGGAGGGGGGTTAGCTGAATTGATCGTAATTGGTTTTCTGAAACACATTTTTAAACTTCTTCGAGATCAGTGTCCCATCCACGGGACGGTTGAGCTAACGTAGACTAATGCGATTAGCATGAGGTTGTAAATAACTAAGAACATTTCCCAGGACATAGACATCTGATATTGACAGAAAGATTAACATCTTCGTTTCCAAAACTGTAAAGATATTATCTGTGAGTGCCACAGAACTCATGCTACAGGCGAAACCAAGATGAAACTTCAAACAGGAAATTAGCAGAATTTTTGAGGCTCTGTTTTCCATTGTCTCCTTATATGCGCCAGGAATGAGCCTGCCCTTTCTGTCGTTTCCCCAAGTTGTCTGCAGCATTGTGACGTATTTGTAGGCATATCATTGGAAGATTGGCCATAAGAGACTACATTTACCAGGGGTCCGCCCGGTGTCCTTTGTCTAAATTGGTGCGTAATCTTCAACTGGAGGCATTTTCCCATGAGATTCAGAGGAGAACGCACACTTCCACAAACGATATATCATCGAAGAGATATGTGAAAAACACCTTGAGGATTGATTCTAAACAACGTTTACCATGTTTTAGTCGATATTATGGAGTTAATTTGGAAAAAAGTTCGGCGTTTTTATGACTGAATTATTATTATTTTTTGGTAGCCAAACGTGACGCACCAAACGGAGCGATTTCTCCTAAATAAATAATCTTTCAGGAAAAACTGAATATTTGCTATCTAACTGAGAGTCTCCTCATTGAAAACATCTGAAGTTCTTCAAAGGTAAATGATTTTATTTGAATGCTTTTCTGGTTTTTGTGAAAATGTTGCCTGCTGATGCTAACGCTAAATGCTACGCTAGCTATCAATACTGTTACACAAATGCTTGTTTTGCTATGGTTGAGAAGCATATTTTGAAAATCTGAGATGACAGTGTTGTTAACAAAAGGCTAAGCTTGAGAGCTAACATATTTATTTCATTTCATTTGCGATTTTCTTGAATAGTTAACGTTGCGTTATGATAATGAGCTTGAGGCTGTATTCACGAGCCCGGATCCGGGATGGCTAGAATCAAGAGTTAAAGGCGAAAACCCGAGGAGAATCCATCTGGAATTTCTTTGGGCTAGGGGGCAGTATTCGGAAGGTTGGATGAATGAGGTACCCAAAGTAAACTGCCTGTTACTCAGGCCCGAAGCTAGGATATGCATATAATTGGTGGTATTGGATAGAAAACACTCTAAAGTTTCAGAAACTGTAAAAGGCGAAAACCCGAGGAGAATCCATCTGGAATTTCTTTGGGGGGAGATGACATCATTTAAAATGGCTGTCTATGGGAAAATCAATGGAATACCTCCCAGATTGCAGTTCCTAGGGCTTCCAGTAGATGTCAACAGTTTTTAGAAAGAGATTCAGGCTTGTTTTTTGAAAAATGAGCTAGAATTGGCAGTTTTTCTAGGTGGCTTCCATTTTGGCTGTAGTGTTGTGGCGTGCGTCGTTGAGGGCGCACACTTCGTTATTTATCTCCGGTAATGAACATACTAATCTCCATCTTAAATTGTATATTTTATTTACATATTAGGGTACCTGAGGATCTTTTAGAAACGTTGTTTGACTTGTTTGGACGAAATTTCGGGTTCATTTGTATGCATTTTGAATGAGGGTAACAGGTGGATTACTCAGTCAAGCGCGCCAACTAAACTGACATTTTTTGGGGGATATTAGAAAGGACTTTATCGAACAAAAGGACCATTTGTTATGTAGCTGGGACCCGTGTGATTGCAAACAGAGGAAGATCTTCAAAAGGTAAGTGATTTATTTTATCGCTATTTCTGACTTTCGTGATGCCTTTTGCTTGTTTGGAAAATGTTTCGAATGCTTTTGTAAGCGGGGCGCTGTCCTTAGATAATCGCATGGTGTGCTTTCGCCATAAAGCCTTTTTGAAATCTGACAAAGCGGCTGGATGAACGAGATGTTAAGCTTTTAAACTTGTATTTCTGTTTAATACAAATTGTGTATTTTGAATTTCGCTCTCTGTAATTTCACCGGATGTTGGACAGGTGGGACACTAACGTCTCTCAGAGCTTTTAACAATTCAATTTGTGTTACAGTACAGTAAAAACTCTTATCGTGTAATTATAATTAATGATGTATATTCAACAAGTTATTTTTAACATGTACAATTCCTGGGAGGGCTACCTCTTAACGGGGCCAACGGGTCGTGACAGCCTTCCTGTTCGCCGGCGAAGAATCGGTCACAGTCTAGGAAGTAAGGCCACGCCATGTCGATGCCCTCGAACGCGTGGCCACACCCCTTCTTCACCGCCTCACATGCACTGCGGCATGACTTTACAAGAAGAAGAAGAAGAAGAAGAGGGAAGAAGAAGAAGGGGGAATATGAGGAGAAAAATAATACTGTATTAATCCATATGAGATGGACACCCATCCTGTATCCAACCCCTCCAGCACACACACCTTGACTGTTGTGGGGCTGGAACTAAATGTGCTAACTGGGACACACCTTGACTGTTGTGGGGCTGGAACTAAATGTGCTAACTGGGACACACCTTGACTGTTGTGGGGCTGGAACTAAATGTGCTAACTGGGACACACCTTGACAGGTGCGGGGCTGGGTAGGTCTTGGCAGCGCGGGGCGAGTACGGAGCACCCCAGCAGACGGATGTCGGGGGAACACTCCCCGTTGAGGAGACCGTGGATCACAGAGAGGAGGAGGTACTCAGCTCCAGACTCCACCTCGTGACGAGACTGCTGACCTAGGATGTTAGGGAAGATGGTCCTGGGGAGAGAGGAGATGAGCAATTGATCAATTGGTTGATTGGTCGATCTGAAGATCAGTCTGTTGAACAGTCAGTCAGTAGGTGAATCAATCAATCAATTAGTTAGTCAGTCAGTCTGTGAATCGGTCTGTTGATGAGTCAGTGAATCAATCAGTCAGGTAAATGAGAATATATTGGTAATGTTTTTTCTCAAACAAAGTGAATCTCTTCCATTTCCATGTGGGAAATATCTTCACCCTAGGGTAAGGGAGGGAACCCCCTATGGGCCCTGGTCAAAAGTACTGCACTATATAGGGAATAGTGTGGCATTTGGGATGCACTCTTGGTCTATAGTAAGGGAGGGTAACCTGAAGACTCACCTGGAGTAGTCCAGGTCGTTGCAGTAACCCAGGTTAATCTCTGAACACACTGCTGCTGTGGAGTGAGGAGGGAGGAGGGTTAGGGGTAAGAGGAGTAACCCAGGTTAATCTCTGAACACACGGCTGCTGTGAAGAGAGGAGGGTGAGGAGGACACAACATTTTGGAACATTCAGATAGAAATATGTTATGTAGAACAAACATGCCTCTCTGACATGTCGAACTAGGAGTCATGTCGGCTGTAGTCATGGCATTTCTATCTGCATTGTTGGACAACGTTTGACAACTGAACCTGGTCACACTTTACTGTCTACTTTGTTGATATTACTATGATATAGGACTTACTCAAGACTTAAGGGACTTTACCCAGCTAGCAGCACATTTGGATCCTTGGAAGTTGTGGGAAAGTACGTTTTTGGTTTCTCATTCGTTCTGGGAACAAAGACATAGGTTTCCTGACATTTAAAATGGAACATTTTGCCTGTTCTTGGAACGTAGATTCTTAGGTTGCAGGAAGGTTCTGGGAACATTGCAGGGAGGTTCTGAGAACGTTGCAGAGAGGTTCTGAGAACGTTGCAGGGAGGTTCTGAGAACGTTGCAGGGAGGTTCATTTTAAAAGGCTGATTGATCATTAGAAAACCCTTAGAAAAAAATTATGTCAGCACAGCTGAAAACTGTTGTCCTGATTAAAGAAGCAATAAAACTGGCCTTCTTTAAACTCATTGAGTATCTGGAGCATCAGCACTAGTGGGTTCGATTACAGGCTCAAAATGGCCAGAAACAAAGAACTTTCTTCTGAAACTCGTCGGTCTATTCTTGTTCTGAGAAATGAAGGCTGTTCCATGCAGGAAATTGCCAAGAAACTCAAGATCTTACAACGCTGTGTACTACTCCCTTCACAGAACAGCGCAAACTTGCTCTAAACAGAATAGACAGAGGAGTGGGAGGCCCCGGTGCACAACTGAACAAGAGGACAAGTACATTAGACTGTCTAGTTTGAGAAACAGATACCTCACAGGTCCTCAACTGGCAGCTTCATTAAATAGTACCCGCAAAACAGCAGTTTCAACGTTAACAGTGAAGAGGCGACTCTGTGATGCTGGCCTTCTAGGCAGAGTTCCTCTGTCCAGTCTCAACATCAACAGTGAAGAGGAGATTCCGGGATGCTGGCCTTCTAGGCAGAGTTCCTCTGTCCAGTCTCAACGTCAACAGTGAAGAGGCGACTCCGGGATGCTGGCCTTCTAGGCTGAGTTCCTCTGTCCAGTCTCAACGTCAACAGTGAAGAGGCGAGTCCGGGATGCTGGCCTTCTAGGCAGAGTTCCTCTGTCCAGTCTCAACGTCAACAGTGAAGAGGAGACTCCGGGATGCTGGCCTTCTAGGCAGAGTTCCTCTGTCCAGTCTCAACGTCAACAGTGAAGAGGAGACTCCGGGATGCTGGCCTTCTAGGCAGAGTTCCTCTGTCCAGTCTCAACGTCAACAGTGAAGAGGAGACTCCGGGATGCTGGCCTTCTAGGCAGAGTTCCTCTGTCCAGTCTCAACGTCAACAGTGAAGAGGCGAGTCCGGGATGCTGGCCTTCTAGGCAGAGTTCCTCTTTCCACTCTCAACGTCAACAGTGAAGAGGAGACTCCGGGATGCTGGCCTTCTAGGCAGAGTTCCTCTGTCCAGTCTCAACGTCAACAGTGAAGAGGAGACTCCGGGATGCTGGCCTTCTAGGCAGAGTTCCTCTGTCCAGTCTCAACGTCAACAGTGAAGAGGCGAGTCCGGGATGCTGGCCTTCTAGGCAGAGTTCCTCTTTCCACTCTCAACGTCAACAGTGAAGAGGAGACTCCGGGATGCTGGCATTCTAGGCAGAGTTCCTCTGTCCAGTCTCAACGTCAACAGTGAAGAGGAGACTCCGGGATGCTGGCCTTCTAGGCAGAGTTCCTCTGTCCAGTCTCAACGTCAACAGTGAAGAGGAGACTCCGGGATGCTGGCCTTCTAGGCAGAGTTCCTCTGTCCAGTGTCTCTGTTCTTTTGCCCATCGTAATCTTTTCTTTTTATTGGCCAGTCTGCCTAGAATGTTTTTTAAATAATGTTCTCTGAGCGTTAAAGTTTTTTTAAATTAACAATACATATCTTTGTTAAGTGATATCTACATAACTGTAATTTACATCATCCCAGACAGACAGGTGACAGTACAGAACATCCCCCTACAGGGTCCTAACTAATGTTCCTGAGACTACGGAGGTGTTCCAAACGGCATCCTAGTCCCTATGGCCCCTGGGCAGAAGCACTGCACTATATAGTGAACAGTCTGCCATTTGGGATCCTAGTCCCTATGGCCCCTGGGCAGAAGTAGTGCACTATATAGTGAACAGTCTGACATTTGGGATGCACACAGACATCTATATGCAGGCATCTATGTACAGGCTTGTTCCATCCTGCTACATTTGCATGTAAAGGAATTTGAATCTGTTAAATGGTACTGCCAAAAAACAACAAACAGAACCTACAGACAATAAACAGAACCTACAGACAATAAACAGAATCTACAGACAATAAACAGAATCTACAGACAATAAACAGAACCTACAGACAATAAACAGAACGTACAGACAATAAACAGAACGTACAGACAATAAACAGAACCTACAGACAATAAACAGAATCTACAGACAATAAACAGAACCTACAGACAATAAACAGAACGTACAGACAATAAACAGAATCTACAGACAATAAACAGAATCTACAGACAATAAACAGAATCTACAGACAATAAACAGAATCTACAGACAATAAACAGAATCTACAGACAATAAACAGAATCTACAGACAATAAACAGAATCTACAGACAATAAACAGAACCTACAGACAATAAACAGAACCTACAGACAATAAACAGAATCTACAGACAATAAACAGAATGTACAGACAATAAACAGAATCTACAGACAATAAACAGAACCTACAGACAATAAACAGAACCTACAGACAATAAACAGAACCTACAGACAATAAACAGAACCTACAGACAATAAACAGAATCTACAGACAATAAACAGAATCTACAGACAATAAACAGAATCTACAGACAATAAACAGAACCTACAGACAATAAACAGAACCTACAGACAATAAACAGAACCTACAGACAATAAACAGAACCTACAGACAATAAACAGAACCTACAGACAATAAACAGAACCTACAGACAATAAACAGAACCTACAGACAATAAACAGAATCTTCGGACATACAGAATCTACAGACAGACAGAATATACAGACAGACAGAATATACAGACAGCCAATTAAAATAATATACAGACAACAAGCGGAGTACACAGGCAATAAAACAGAATACACAGACAATAAACAGAATACACAGACAATTATCAGAATATACAGACAAACAGAAGATACAGACAGACAATTATCAGAACAGATATATACAGTTGAAGTCGGGAAGTTTACATACACCTTAGCCAAATACCTTTAAACTCAGATTTCACAATTCCTGACATTTATTCAGAGTCACAATTCCCCTTCTTAGGTCAGTTAGGATCACCACATTATTTTAAGAATGTAGAATGTCAGAATAATAGTAGAGAGAATGATTTATTTTAGCTTTATTTCTTTCAATAAATTCCCAGTGGGTCAGAAGTTGACATATACTCAATTAGTATTTGGTAGCATTACCTTTAAATTGTTTAACTTGGGTCAAACGTTTCGGGTAGCCTTCCACAAGCTTCCCACAGTTGGGGGAATTTTAGCCCATTCCTCCTGACAGAGCTGGTGTAACTGAGTCAGGTTTGTAGGTCTCCTTGCTCGCACACACTTTTTCAGTCCTGCCAACACACTTTCTATAGGATTATGGTCAGGGCTTTTGATGGCCACTCCAATACCTTGACTTTGTTGTCCTTAAGCCATTTTGCCACAACTTTGGAAGTCTGCTTTGAGTCATTGTCCATTTGGAAGATCCATTTGCGACAAAAGCTTCAACTTTTATATAACTGATGTCTCGAGATGTTGCTTCAATATATCCACATAATTTTACTTCTCATGATGCCATCTGTTTGGTGAAGTGCACCAGTCCCTCCTGACGCATAGCACCCCACAACATGATGCTGCCTCCCCCGTGCTTCACGGTTGGGATGGTGTTCTTCGGCTTGCAAGCCTGCCCATTTTTCCTCCAAACATAACGATGGACATTATGGCCAAACAGTTATATTTTTGTTTCATCAGACCAGAGGACATTTCTCCAAAAAGTATGATCTTTGTCCCCATGTTCAGTTGCAAACCGAAGTCTGGCTTTTTTTATGGCGGTTTTGGAGCAGTGGCTTCTTCCTTGCTGAGCGGTCTTTCGGGTTATGTCGATATAGCACACGTTTTACTGTGGATATAGATACTTTTGTAACTATTTCCTCCAGCATCTTAACAAGGTCCTTTGCTGTTGTTCTCGGATTGATTTGCACTTCTTGCCTTTGTCGTACATTGTTTTCCTGAGAGGAATATCTCCTACTATTTCATGAGTACTTTATATTTTGCACATTGGGTTGGCCCTGTGGCTTTTTAATAATGAAGATATATTTTGAGCACAACAGTGCATGTGAACTACCGACTTCAACTGTAGCTGTATTGACACAAATCCACATGTGGATGTGCACTATAAGCACTAAGATACAGTGTGGTATGTGCACTATAAGCACTAAGATACAGTGTGGTATGTGCACTATAAGCACTAAGATACAGTGTGGTATGTGCACTATAAGCACTAAGATACAGTGTGGTATGTGCACTATAAGCACTAAGATACAGTGTGGTATGTGCACTATAAACACTAAGATACAGTGTGGTATGTACACTATAAACACTAAGATACAGTGTGGTATGTACACTATAAACACTAAGATACAGTGTGGTATGTACACTATAAACACTAAGATACAGTGTGGTATGTACACTATAAACACTAAGATACAGTGTGGTATGTACACTATAAGCACTAAGATACAGTGTGGTATGTACACTATAAACACTAAGATACAGTGTGGTATGTACACTATAAGCACTAAGATACAGTGTGGTATGTACACTATAAACACTAAGATACAGTGTGGTATGTACACTATAAACACTAAGATACAGTGTGGTATGTACACTATAAACACTAAGATACAGTGTGGTATGTACACTATAAACACTAAGATACAGTGTGGTATGTACACTATAAACACTAAGATACAGTGTGGTATGTGCACTATAAACACTAAGATCCAGTGTGGTATGTACACTATAAACACTAAGATACAGTGTGGTATGTACACTATAAACACTAAGATACATTGTGGTATGTACACTATAAACACTAAGATACAGTGTGGTATGTACACTATAAGCACTAAGATACAGTGTGGTATGTGCACTATAAACACTAAGATACAGTGTGGTATGTACACTATAAACACTAAGATACAGTGTGGTATGTGCACTATAAACACTAAGATACAGTGTGGTATGTACACTATAAACACTAAGATACAGTGTGGTATGTACACTATAAACACTGTCAGATACAGTGTGGTATGTACACTATAAACACTAAGATACAGTGTGATATGTACACTATAAACACTGAGATACAGTGTGGTATGTACACTATAAACACTGAGATACAGTGTGGTATGTGCACTATAAACACTAAGATACAGTGTGGTATGTACACTATAAACACTAAGATACAGTGTGGTATGTGCACTATAAACACTAAGATACAGTGTGGTATGTACACTATAAACACTAAGATACAGTGTGGTATGTGCACTATAAACACTAAGATACAGTGTGGTATGTACACTATAAACACTAAGATACAGTGTGGTATGTACACTATAAACACTAAGATACAGTGTGGTATGTACACTATAAACACTAAGATACAGTGTGGTATGTACACTATAAACACTAAGATACAGTGTGGTATGTGCACTATAAACACTAAGATACAGTGTGGTATGTACACTATAAACACTAAGATACAGTGTGGTATGTACACTATAAACACTAAGATACAGTGTGGTATGTACACTATAAACACTAAGATACAGTGTGGTATGTGCACTATAAACACTAAGATACAGTGTGGTATGTACACTATAAACACTAAGATACAGTGTGGTATGTGCACTATAAACACTGTCAGATACAGTGTGGTATGTACACTATAAAAACTAAGATACAGTGTGGTATGTACAATATAAACACTAAGATACAGTGTGGTATGTACACTATAAACACTGTAAGATACAGTGTGGTATGTACACTATAAACACTGTCAGATACAGTGTGGTATGTACACTATAAACACTGTCAGATACAGTGTGGTATGTACACTATAAACACTGAGATACAGTGTGGTATGTACACTATACACACTGAGATACAGTGTGGTATGTACACTATAAACACTGAGATACAGTGTGGTATGTGCACTATAAGCACTGAGATACAGTGTGGTATGTGCACTATAAACACTAAGATACAGTGTGGTATGTACACTATAAACACTAAGATACAGTGTGGTATGTACACTATAAACACTAAGATACAGTGTGGTATGTACACTATAAACACTAAGATACAGTGTGGTATGTACACTATAAACACTAAGATACAGTGTGGTATGTACACTATAAACACTAAGATACAGTGTGGTATGTACACTATAAGCACTAAGATACAGTGTGGTATGTACACTATAAACACTAAGATACAGTGTGGTATGTACACTATAAGCACTAAGATACAGTGTGGTATGTACACTATAAACACTAAGATACAGTGTGGTATGTACACTATAAACACTAAGATACAGTGTGGTATGTACACTATAAACACTAAGATACAGTGTGGTATGTACACTATAAACACTAAGATACAGTGTGGTATGTACACTATAAACACTAAGATACAGTGTGGTATGTGCACTATAAACACTAAGATCCAGTGTGGTATGTACACTATAAACACTAAGATACAGTGTGGTATGTACACTATAAACACTAAGATACATTGTGGTATGTACACTATAAACACTAAGATACAGTGTGGTATGTACACTATAAGCACTAAGATACAGTGTGGTATGTGCACTATAAACACTAAGATACAGTGTGGTATGTACACTATAAACACTAAGATACAGTGTGGTATGTACACTATAAACACTAAGATACAGTGTGGTATGTGCACTATAAACACTAAGATACAGTGTGGTATGTACACTATAAACACTAAGATACAGTGTGGTATGTACACTATAAACACTGTCAGATACAGTGTGGTATGTACACTATAAACACTAAGATACAGTGTGATATGTACACTATAAACACTGAGATACAGTGTGGTATGTACACTATAAACACTGAGATACAGTGTGGTATGTGCACTATAAACACTAAGATACAGTGTGGTATGTACACTATAAACACTAAGATACAGTGTGGTATGTGCACTATAAACACTAAGATACAGTGTGGTATGTACACTATAAACACTAAGATACAGTGTGGTATGTGCACTATAAACACTAAGATACAGTGTGGTATGTACACTATAAACACTAAGATACAGTGTGGTATGTACACTATAAACACTAAGATACAGTGTGGTATGTACACTATAAACACTAAGATACAGTGTGGTATGTACACTATAAACACTAAGATACAGTGTGGTATGTGCACTATAAACACTAAGATACAGTGTGGTATGTACACTATAAACACTAAGATACAGTGTGGTATGTACACTATAAACACTAAGATACAGTGTGGTATGTACACTATAAACACTAAGATACAGTGTGGTATGTGCACTATAAACACTAAGATACAGTGTGGTATGTACACTATAAACACTAAGATACAGTGTGGTATGTGCACTATAAACACTGTCAGATACAGTGTGGTATGTACACTATAAAAACTAAGATACAGTGTGGTATGTACAATATAAACACTAAGATACAGTGTGGTATGTACACTATAAACACTGTAAGATACAGTGTGGTATGTACACTATAAACACTGTCAGATACAGTGTGGTATGTACACTATAAACACTGTCAGATACAGTGTGGTATGTACACTATAAACACTGAGATACAGTGTGGTATGTACACTATACACACTGAGATACAGTGTGGTATGTACACTATAAACACTGAGATACAGTATGGTATGTACACTATAAACACTAAGATACAGTGTGGTATGTACACTATAAACACTGAGATACAGTGTGGTATGTACACTATAAACACTGTCAGATACAGTGTGGTATGTACACTATAAACACTAAGATACAGTGTGGTATGTACACTACAAACACTGTGATGCAGTGTGGTATGTACACTATAAACACTGAGATACAGTGTGGTATGTACACTATAAACACTGAGATACAGTGTGGTATGTACACTATAAACACTGAGATACAGTGTGGTATGTACACTATAAACACTAAGATACAGTGTGGTATGTACACTATAAACACTGTCAGATACAGTGTGGTATGTACACTATAAACACTAAGATACAGTGTGGTATGTACACTATAAACACTAAGATACAGTGTGGTATGTACACTATAAACACTAAGATACAGTGTGGTATGTACACTATAAACACTGAGATACAGTGTGGTATGTACACTATAAACACTAAGCTACAGTATGGTATGTACACTATAAACACTAAGATACAGTGTGGTATGTACACTATAAACACTAAGATACAGTGTGGTATGTAAACTATAAACACTAAGATACAATGTGGTATGTACACTATAAACACTGTAAGATACAGTGTGGTATGTACACTATAAACACTAAGATACAGTGTGGTATGTACACTATAAACACTAAGATACAGTGAGGTATGTACACTATAAACACTGTCAGATACAGTGTGGTATGTACACTATAAACACTAAGATACAGTGTGGTATGTACACTATAAACACTAAGATACAGTGAGGTATGTACACTATAAACACTGTCAGATACAGTGTGGTATGTACACTATAAACACTGAGATACAGTGAGGTATGTACACTATAAACACTGTCAGATACAGTGTGGTATGTACACTATAAACACTGTCAGATACAGTGTGGTATGTACACTATAAACACTGTCAGATACAGTGTGGTATGTACACTATAAACACTAAGATACAGTGTGGTATGTACACTATAAACACTGAGATACAGTGAGGTATGTACACTATAAACACTAAGATACAGTGTGGTATGTACACTATAAACACTGTCAGATACAGTGTGGTATGTACACTATAAACACTAAGATACAGTGTGGTATGTACACTATAAACACTGTCAGATACAGTGTGGTATGTACACTATAAACACTAAGATACAGTGTGGTATGTACACTATAAACACTGAGATGCAGTGTGGTATGTACACTATAAACACTGTCATATACAGTGTGGTATGTACACTATAAACACTGAGATGCAGTGTGGTATGTACACTATAAACACTGAGATGCAGTGTGGTATGTACACTATAAACACTAAGATACAGTGTGGTATGTACACTATAAACACTAAGATACAGTGTGGTATGTACACTATAAACACTAAGATACAGTGTGGTATGTACACTATAAACACTGTCAGATCCAGTGCACTGTTATACGGTTGATATGGACTATCATACATAAGATATATTTTACAATCCTATTGACATTTAATTTATTTTCTTATAAGAATAAAAAGTTCAGTGAAACAACTTACGTTTTTCTTCATCAGGACCGTTGTTGCATCTTCCTGCAAAACACAAAACACATCACAATAGAAGTACGTGTAGTAGAACCCCAGACTCTATGTAACCTACTGCAGTGGTTCTCTAACCTCTCCTGGAGAACCCCCAGACTCTATGTAACCTACTGCAGTGGTTCTCTAACCTCTCCTGGAGAACCCCCAGACTCTATGTAACCTACTGCAGTGGTTCTCTAACCTCTCCTGGAGAACCCCCAGACTCTATGTAACCTACTGCAGTGGTTCTCTAACCTCTCCTGGAGAACCCCCAGACTCTATGTAACCTACTGCAGTGGTTCTCTAACCTCTCCTGGAGAACCCCCAGACTCTATGTAACCTACTGCAGTGGTTCTCTAACCTCTCCTGGAGAACCCCCAGACTCTATGTAACCTACTGCAGTGGTTCTCTAACCTCTCCTGGAGAACCCCCAGACTCTATTTAACCTACTGCAGTGGTTCTCTAACCTCTCCTGGAGAACCCCCAGACTATATGTAACCTACTGCAGTGGTTCTCTAACCTCTCCTGGAGAACCCCCAGACTCTATGTAACCTACTGCAGTGGTTCTCTAACCTCTCCTGGAGAACCCCCAGACTCTATTTAACCTACTGCAGTGGTTCTCTAACCTCTCCTGGAGAACCCCCAGACTCTATGTAACCTACTGCAGTGGTTCTCTAACCTCTCCTGGAGAACCCCCAGACTCTATGTAACCTACTGCAGTGGTTCTCTAACCTCTCCTGGAGAACCCCCAGACTCTATGTAACCTACTGCAGTGGTTCTCTAACCTCTCCTGGAGAACCCCCAGACTCTATGTAACCTACTGCAGTGGTTCTCTAACCTCTCCTGGAGAACCCCCAGACTCTATGTAACCTACTGCAGTGGTTCTCTAACCTCTCCTTGAGAACCCGTAGACCTACCATGTACAGTGGGCTCCAAAATTACTAGCGCTCCTGACTGGCAATGCACAAACAATACAATTATAGAGATAAACTCAAAATACCAGCGTATGAGAAATACTGGACTTTATTAATGTTTCAATGGAACCAACCGAAATCATAATTATTTAATACAAAAGAAATTTAACCAAAATCAAGGTTTCATAATTCTTGGCACTCATTTACTACTTAGTGCAACCACCTCTGGCAAGGATAACAGCATGGTCTTTTCCTGTAATGTTTGACAAGGTTAAGGAACACATTTGGAGGGATTTTGGACCATTCCTCTATGCAGATCCTTTCAAGATCCTTCACATTCTTGGGTTTGCGCTTATCAACTGCCCTCTTCAACTCATCCCACAGGTTTTCAATTGGATTGAGGTCTGGTGACTGAGATGGCCATGGCAGAACACAGATTTTTTTGTTGTCACAGAACCATTTCTGTGTGGATCTTGAGGTATGTTTTGGGTCATTGTCTTGTTGGAAAGTCCACCTACGGCCAAGTCCCAGCCTTCTGGCACAGGCAACCAGATTGTCAGCCAAAATTGCCTGATACTTGGTGGATATAATTATGCCATCAATCTTAACCAGTGCCCCTGGACCTCTGGAATTAAAACAGCCCCAAAACATCACTGACCCCCCACCATATTTCACCGTGGGTATGAGGTGCCTCTCCTTGTATGCATCTCTGCCGATGCTGTTTCTGACCAAAACGTTCAATTTTGGTCTCATCTGAACAGAGCACCTTCTTCCAGTCCTAATTTAAATGACGTTTGGTAAACTCCAAGCGTTTGCGTTTGCGTCTGTGTCTTGGGGTCAGAAAGAGCTTTCTTCTGGCAACCCTTCCAAAGAGCCTGTGGTTGTGGAGATTGTAGTATCTGTCCATGGGACCACTTTAAGCTGTACACTACACAAAGCTGGGCTTTATGGAAGAGTGGCCAGAAAAAAGCCATTGCTTAAAGAAAAAAATAAGCAAACACGTTTGGTGTTCACCAACAGGCATGTGGGAGATTCCCCAAACATATGGAAGAAGGTACTCTGGTCAGATGAGACTAAAAGTGAGCTTTTTGGCCATCTAAGAAAACACTATGTCTGGCGCAAACTCAACACCTCTCATCACCCCGAGAACACCATCCCCACAGTGATGCATGGTGGTTGCAGCAGCATCATGCTGTGGGGATGGTTTTCATCTGCAGGGACTGGGAAACTGGTCAGAATTTAATGAATGATGGATGGCGCTAAATCCAAGGAAATTCTTGACGGAAACATGTTTCAGTCTTCCAGAGATTTGAGACTGGGAAGGAGGTTCACCTTCCAGCAGGACAATGACCCTAAGCATACTACTAAATCAACTCTCTAGTGGTTTAAGGGGAAACATTTAAATGTCTTGGAATGGCCTAGTCAAAGCCCAGATCTCAATCCAATTGAGAATCTGTGATATGTGTTAAAGATTGCTGTGCACCAGCGAAACCCATCCAACTTGAAGGAGCAGGAGCAGTTTTGCCTTGAAGAACGGGCAAAGATCCCAGTGGCTCGATGTGCCAAGCTTATAGAGACATACCCCAAGAGACTTGCAGCTGTAATTGCTGCAAAACGTGGCTCTACAAAGTACTGACTTTGGGAGGGTGAATAGTTATGCTAAATTTCTGTTTTTTTGTCTTATTTCTTGTTTGTTTCTCAATAAGAAAAAAGATGTTGCATCTTCAAAGTGGTAGGTATGTTGTGTAAATCAAATGATACAAACCCCCATAGAAAAAAACATTTTAATTCCAGGTTGTAAAGGCAACAAAATAGGAAAAATGCCAAGGGTGTGAATACTTTCGCAAGCCACTGTAGAACGTCAGACACCAACACAGACGAAGAATCAACATCTGTGATGACATTTACTTTGACATTTTTTCTAAAATTATATTGCACTTATAAACGGATACTGTGGTTTGGACTTAACATTTTTAGTAACCTGACTTGAAATACTAGTTACCTGACTTGAAATACTAGTTACCTGACTTGAAATACTAGTAACCTGACTTGAAATACTAGTAACCTGACTTGAAATACTAGTAACCTGACTTGAAATACTAGTAACCTGACTTGAAATACTAGTAACCTGACTTGAAATACTAGTAACCTGACTTGAAATACTAGTAACCTGACTTGAAATACTAGTAACCTGACTTGAAATACTAGTAACCTGACTTGAAATACTAGTTACCTGACTTGAAATACTAGTAACCTGACTTGAAATACTAGTTACCTGACTTGAAATACTAGTTACCTGACTTGAAATCTCTATTAACCTGACTTGAAATACTAGTTACCTGACTTGAAATCTCTATTAACCTGACTTGAAATACTAGTTACCTGACGTGAAATACCAGTAACCTGACTTGAAATACTAGTAACCTGACGTGAAATACTAGTAACCTGACTTGAAATACTCATACTGAGTTTGAGTAAATGTTATATTTTTAAAGGGACAGTGCACATTAACGTTTCTATACAGAACCCTAAAGCGTAAAACCCCAAGCAGCCATGCAGATGTAGAAGCACTGAGTAGCTAATCTGGATGGACCGCTAGGCTGTAGCAAACAAACACTATACGCTTTTATAAAATCACATGGGGGGGAAAAAAAAGACAATCGTCTCAGAAACGACCTCGTAACTTACTTCAATAGCTCCGTGATGCGTAACCAGCCATGAGGATGATGAATGAATACAAGTGGTACTTTACCCGAACTGTCTTCTCCAGGCTGGCAGAACCGTTGAGGGGCACACCAGCATATCCACAGGACACAGAAGAGGGTAAAAACGGTTAAATGCGTCTTATATTCCATTGTGTCCATAGTGATGTGGCAGGTTTGGTACGGAGTGGAGCAGGTCTGCTATACACTCCGTAATTACACTACACTACCTCCCACAGATTCAATTCCTCGGTCTCTCTCTCCTACCTCCCACAGATTCAATTCCTCGGTCTCTCTCTCCTACCTCCCACAGATTAAATTCCTCAGTCTCTCTCTCCTACCTTCCACAGATGAAAAAGTTCTCTCTCTCCTACCTTCCACAGTTGAAAACGTATTCTTTCTCTCTCTCCCCCCCTCTCTCTCTCTGTCTCTCTCCCTCTCTCTCCCTCTCTCCCTCTCTCTGTCTCTCTCCCTCTCTCAGTCTCTCTCCCTCTTTCAGTCTCTCTTCCTCTTTCAGTCTTCCTCTGTCTCTCTCTCCCCGTTCTCTCTCTCTCCTACCTCCCACAGTTGAAAAACGTTTTCTCCTCTCCCGGTCTGTCTTCCTGAACCCCCACAGCCAGGAAAATCAGGAGAATACTCTTCCAGTAGATCATATTACAGAAGACATCCAGTGTGTGTGTGTGTGTGTGTTGGCGGGAAGACAAAAGAGGAACATGTCCTACCGTGTGTGTTGAACGGGTGGATTAAATGTAAAGACCTCTTGGTTTATAGTTTGTGACGGCAGAGAGAAGAGTCTCTTATTACTGGAAGCTGTCTGAGGAATTTCAGGTCTGTGTTTGTGTGTGTGTGTGTGTGTGTGTGTGTGTGTGTGCATGGTGTGTACGTGTGTGTCTCAAGAGTCTTGGCAGTTTATTTAGTCCCAGAGAGGTTGTCCAGGAGACAGCGGAACTTAAAATGGAAAGCCACAATGACAGTCTGTTCCTGCATCCCCCAATGACAGTCTGTCCCTGCATCCCCCAATGACAGTCTGTCCCTGCATCCCCCAATGACAGTCTGTCCCTGCATCCCCCAATGACAGTCTGTCCCTGCATCCCCCAATGACAGTCTGTCCCTGCATCCCCCAATGACAGTCTGTCCCTGCATCCCCCAATGACAGTCTGTCCCTGCATCCCCCAATGACAGTCTGTCCCTGCATCCCCCAATGACAGTCTGTCCCTGCATCCCCCCAATGACAGTACCAGCCAGGTTAAATAAAATATAAAATAAAAACAACTTTTAGCCTCTTCATTTTCATGTTACTTACAACCTCATGCTAATCGCATTAGCCTACGTTAGCTCAACCTCATGCTAATCGCATTAGCCTAGGTTAGCTCAACCTCATGCTAATCGCATTAACCTACGTTAGCTCAACCTCATGCTAATCGCATTAGCCTATGTTAGCTCAACCTCATTGCTAATCGCATTAGCCTAGGTTAGCTCAACCTCATGCTAATCGCATTAGCCTAGGTTAGCTCAACCTCATGCTAATCGCATTAGCCTACATTAGCTCAACCTCATGCTAATCGCATTAGCCTACGTTAGCTCAACCTCATGCTAATCGCATTAACCTACGAGGGCTCAACCTCATGCTAATCGCATTAGCCTACGTTAGCTCAACCTCATGCTAATCGCATTAGCCTGTTAGCTCAACCTCATTGCTAATCGCATTAGCCTACGTTAGCTCAACCTCATGCTAATCGCATTAGCCTACGTTAGCTCAACCTCATGCTAATCGCATTAGCCTACGTTAGCTCAACCTCATGCTAATCGCATTAGCCTACGTTAGCTCAACCTCATGCTAATCGCATTAACCTACATTAGCTCAACCTCATGCTAATCGCATTAGCCTAAGTTAGCTCAACCTCATGCTAATCTCATTAGCCTACGTTAGCTCAACGTCATGCTAATCGCATTAGCCTACGTTAGCTCAACCTCATGCTAATCGCATTAGCCTATGTTAGCTCAACCTCATTGCTAATCGCATTAGCCTAGGTTAGCTCAACCTCACGCTAATCGCATTAGCCTAGGTTAGCTCAACCTCACGCTAATCGCATTAGCCTAGGTTAGCTCAACCTCATTGCTAATCGCATTAGCCTACGTTAGCTCAACCTCATGCTAATCGCATTAGCCTACGTTAGCTCAAACGTCACGAAGACGTTTTAAACACTCTGTATTTAATGACTAAAACTTTAATCAATGTTTACTTTCACTTCACACATTGACGTTTAGCCTCCCTCCCCCCATCTGAAACGTTTGACTCTGAAGTGGGACCGTGATACCTTGTAGGTCTAATAGGGTGCACTACTTTTGACCAGGGCCCATAGGGAATAGGGTGCACTACTTTAGACAAGGGCCCATAGGGAATAGGGTGAACTACTTTAGACAAGGGCCCATAGGGAATAGGGTGCACTACTTTAGACAAGGGCCCATAGGGAATAGGGTGCACTACTTTAGACCAGGGCCCATAGGGAATAGGGTGCACTACTTTAGACCAGGGCCCATAGGGAATAGGGTGCACTACTTTAGACCAGGGCCCATAGGGAATAGGGTGCACTACTTTAGACCACAGGGCCCATAGGGAATAGGGTGCACTACTTTAGACCACAGGGCCCATAGGGAATAAGGTGCACTACTTTAGACCACAGGGCCCATAGGGAATAAGGTGCACTACTTTAGACCACAGCGCCCATAGGGAATAAGGTGCACTACTTTAGACCACAGGCCCCATAGGGAATAGGGTGCACTACTTTAGACCACAGGCCCCATAGAGAATATGATGCACTACTTTAGACCACAGGGCCCATAGAGAATAGGATGCACTACTTTAGACCACAGGGCCCATAGAGAATAGTGTGCACTACTTTAGACCACAGGGCCCATAGGGAATAGGGTGCACTACTTTAGACCAGGGCCCATAGGGAATAGGGTGCACTACTTTAGACCACAGGGCCCATAGGGAATAGGGTGCACTACTTTAGACCAGGGCCCATAGGGAATAGGGTGCACTACTTTAGACCACAGGGCCCATAGAGAATAGGGTTTACTGTTCCATTTGGGATGCAGCATTAGTCGTCACAAAATAACATTTAATTATCTGACATTTTTACAATTAATAAATAACTTACTGAAACAATTTTAGAATCATGTCTTTAAAGTTCACTTTGACTTCAAAAACACAAACTCACTGTCAATACAACTCAATGTAAAACTAGTGTCCATTGAAAACAGCTCTGAAGACCCTCTGTAAAACAGGCTAGTGAAAACAGAGCCATTGTTGCCAGGAATGTGAAGTATGTTACTCAGGGAGCCTTCTGAGGTATGGAGGGATACCTTAAGGACACACACAAAGACACACACACACAAACCGAGAACACACACACACACATATATACACACAAAGACACACACACAACACTCACACATACACACATAAAGACACACACACACTCCGTGTCGGTGCGCACAATTTCTCCACCGCGGGGGAAAACACAGGGGACTTCAGACTGTAGAAACAGGGTCAGACTGTAGAAACAGGCTCCGACTGTAGAAACAGGGTCCGACTGTAGAAACAGGGTCCGACTGTAGAAACAGGGTCCGACTGTAGAAACAGGCTCCGACTGTAGAAACAGCCTCCGACTGTAGAAACAG
Source organism: Oncorhynchus kisutch (assembly GCF_002021735.2). NCBI lineage: Eukaryota > Metazoa > Chordata > Actinopteri > Salmoniformes > Salmonidae > Oncorhynchus > Oncorhynchus kisutch. The sequence goes on along the minus strand of NW_022261984.1, from coordinate 11,970,236 downwards.
CCTCAGACTGTAGAAACAGGGTCCGGCTGTAGAAACAGGGTCCGGCTGTAGAAACAGGGTCCGGCTGTAGAAACAGCTTCCATGTCGCTTTATGAGAGCAGCTCACACTACTACTGGGTTACAATTGGACTGTACGGCTGGTATGAATGTCCTGCTTAATGTATGAAGGTATAGAGGTATGTGACTGTAGGTGGAGGTATAGAGGTATGTGACTGTAGGTGGAGGTATGTGACTGTAGGTGGAGGTAAAGAGGTATGTGACTGTAGGTGGAGGTATAGAGGTATGTGACTGTAGGTGGAGGTATAGAGGTATGTGACTGTAGGTGGAGGTATGTGACTGTAGGTGCAGGTAAAGAGGTATGTGACTGTAGGTGGAGGTATAGAGGTATGTGACTGTAGGTGGAGGTAAAGAGGTATGTGACTGTAGGTGGAGGTAAAGAGGTATGTGACTGTAGGTGGAGGTAAAGAGGTATGTGACTGTAGGTGGAGGTATAGAGGTATGTGACTGTAGGTGGAGGTAAAGAGGTATGGGACTGTAGGTGGAGGTATGTGACTGTAGGTGGAGGTATGTGACTGTAGGTGGAGGTAAAGAGGTATGTGACTGTAGGTGGAGGTATAGAGGTATGTGACTGTAGGTGGAGGTAAAGAGGTATGGGACTGTAGGTGGAGGTAAAGAGGTATGGGACTGTAGGTGGAGGTATAGAGGTATGTGACTGTAGGTGGAGGTATAGAGGTATGTGACTGTAGGTGGAGGTAAAGAGGTATGTGACTGTAGGTGGAGGTAAAGAGGTATGTGACTGTAGGTGGAGGTAAAGAGGTATGTGACTGTAGGTGGAGGTAAAGAGGTATGTGACTGTAGGTGGAGGTAAAGAGGTATGTGACTGTAGGTGGAGGTAAAGAGGTATGTGACTGTAGGTGGAGGTAAAGAGGTATGGGACTGTAGGTGGAGGTATGTGACTGTAGGTGGAGGTATGTGACTGTAGGTGGAGGTATAGAGGTATGTGACTGTAGGTAAAGAGGTATGGGACTGTAGGTGGAGGTAAAGAGGTATGGGACTGTAGGTGGAGGTAAAGAGGTATGGGACTGTAGGTGGAGGTAAAGAGGTATGGGACTGTAGGTGGAGGTAAAGAGGTAT
>NW_022261984.1:11951602-11961602 GCF_002021735.2 Oncorhynchus kisutch | reverse complement strand
TATTCCCTATATAGTGCACTACTTTAGACCAGAGCCCTATTCCCTATATAGTGCACAACTTTAAACCAGAGCCCTATTCCCTATATAGTGCACTACTTTAGACCAGAACCCTATTCCCTATATAGTGCACTACTTTAGACCAGAGCCCTATTCCCTATGTAGTACACTACTTTAGACCAGGGCCCTATTCCCTATATAGTGCACTACTTTAGACCAGGGCCCTATTCCCTATGTAGTGCACTACTTTAGACCAGAGCCCTATTCCCTATATAGTGCACTACTTTAGACCACAGCCCTATGGGAGAGTCCTATTGGTCCTAGTCCAAAGTAGTGCACTACATAAGGAATAAGGCTCTGGTTCACTATGTAGCGTCCTGGTCCAAAGTAGTGCACTACATAAGGAATAGGGAACTAGTTCACTATGTAGGGTCCTGGTCCAAAGTAGTGCACAACATAAGGAATAGGGAACTAGTTCACTATGTAGGGTCCTGGTCCAAAGTAGTACACTACATATGGAATAAGGCTCTAGTTCACTATGTAGGGTCCTAGTCCAAAGTAGTACACTACATATGGAATAAGGCTCTAGTTCACTATGTAGCGTCCTGGTCCAAAGTCGTGCACTACATAAGGAATAAGGCTCTAGTTCACTATGTAGGGTCCTGGTCCAAAGTAGTGCACTACATAAGGAATAGGGAACTAGTTCACTATGTAGGGTCCTAGTCCAAAGTAGTGCACTACATAAGGAATACATTTGGACATACATATATCAGAAATGACCTTGCAACCGCCTAGCAACCGCCTAGCAACCAGGCTAAACTATGTGGTTGATAGGCAACCGATTGGCTCTAGGGCCCTGGTTACAAGCACTACAGGTAGGGAACATAGTGTCCACTATAGGTAGGGAACATAGTGTCCACTATAGGTAGGGAACATAGTGTCCACTACAGGTAGGGAACATAGTGTCCACTATAGGTAGGGAACATAGTGTCCACTATAGGTAGGGAACATAGTGTCCACTATAGGTAGGGAACATAGTGTCCACTATAGGTAGGGAACATAGTGTCCACTATAGGTAGGGAACATAGTGTCCACTATAGGTAGGGAACATAGTGTCCACTATAGGTAGGGAACATAGTGTCCACTATAGGTAGGGAACATAGTGTCCACTACAGGTAGGGAACATAGTGTCCACTATAGGTAGGGAACATAGTGTCCACTATAGGTAAGGAACATAGTGTCCACTACAGGTAGGGAACATAGTGTCCACTATAGGTAGGGAACATAGTGTCCACTATAGTTAGGGAACATAGTGTCCACTATAGGTAGGGAATATGCAGGCAGTACATCTGTAGTGAGTGCAGCCCAGTCACCACAGAGAACACAGTCACTATAGGTAGGGAACATAGTAGTAGTGAGTGCAGCCCAGTCACCACAGAGAACACAGTCACTATAGGTAGGGATTATAACATAGTGTCCACTATAGGTAGGGAACATAGTGTCCACTATAGGTAGGGATTAAGCAGGCAGTACATCTGTAGTGAGTGCAGCCCAGTCACCACAGAGAACACAGTCACTACAGGTAGGGATTATAACATAGTGTCCACTATAGGTAGGGAATATGCAGGCAGTACATCTGTAGTGAGTGCAGCCCAGTCACCACAGAGAACACAGTCACTATAGGTAGGGAACATAGTAGTAGTGAGTGCAGCCCAGTCACCACAGAGAACACAGTCACTATAGGTAGGGAACATAGTGTCCACTATAGGTAGGGAACATAGTAGTAGTGAGTGCAGCCCAGTCACCACAGAGAACACAGTCACTATAGGTAGGGAACATAGTGTCCACTATAGGTAGGGAACATAGTGTCCACTATAGTTAGGGAACATAGTGTCCACTGTAGGTAGGGAACATAGTGTCCACTACAGGTAGGGAACATAGTGTCCACTATAGGTAGGGAACATAGTGTCCACTACAGGTAGGGATTATAACATAGTGTCCACTATAGGTAGGGAACATAGTGTCCACTATAGGTAGGGATTAAGCAGGCAGTACATCTGTAGTGAGTGCAGCCCAGTCACCACAGAGAACACAGTCACTACAGGTAGGGATTATAACATAGTGTCCACTATAGGTAGGGAATATGCAGGCAGTACATCTGTAGTGAGTGCAGCCCAGTCACCACAGAGAACACAGTCACTATAGGTAGGGAACATAGTGTCCACTATAGGTAGGGAACATAGTGTCCACTATAGGTAGGGAACATAGTGTCCACTATAGGTAGGGAACATAGTGTCCACTATAGGTAGGGAACATAGTGTCCACTATAGGTAGGGAACATAGTGTCCACTATAGGTAGGGAACATAGTGTCCACTATAGGTAGGGAACATAGTAGTAGTGAGTGCAGCCCAGTCACCACAGAGAACACAGTCACTACACATAACAACAGTAAAACAGGGTCGTTCTGAATTCCAACTGAAGGCAGGTCAATTCACGTCCTAAATTTAAATTCCAATTGCAAAAAGGCCATTTATTTTCAACGACTTCTCAATAAACTGAAACGTAAAAGAGATTTATTTAGTTTAAATCGAAATCACTTCCTGCATTGACTTTGACTATCTTTTTAATTGGAATTGACCCCCCTCCCCAACTCTGAAAAAACAAAAACAACTCTGGTCCATGACTCCGCCTCCTCACTGCATGACGACGTGGGGCTCTATGTGGAAAAGCAGCTCGTCGTCGCCGCGACGAACCTCCAGGAGGAGGGGCCCGTCGCCTAGCAACGCCCCCTGCAGCTCGTCGGTGGTCCTGAGTGGGCGGCCGTTCAGCTTGAGGATCACGTCACCGGCCTCAATCCCGCCCCTTTTGTAGAAAAAACGAGAGTTTCTCATTGGTCGTTGGTTCCTAAAGAAGGCTTCTTCCATATTGGTACAGTGATGGCTCAACTTTGCCCTTTGATAGGCTAGCTAGCTAAACTACGTTTTGGATATAATGGATAAACCTATTGCAGTAATCCATTCCTCCTTTCTCTCCAATCAGGGCCTTGAGGTGTGTCACTGTGTGTGTGTGTGTGTCCGTGTGTCCATGTGTGTCCATGTGTGTGTGTGTGTGTGTGTGTGTGTGTGTGTGTGTGTGTGCGTGCGTGTCACTGTGTGTTTGTGCATCTTTGCATACATGTGTGTGCGTGCCTGCGTGTGCGTAAGAGTGCGTGTGTCCGTGTGTGTGTGTGTGTGTGTCCGTGTGTGTGTCTGTGTGTGTGTCCGTGTGTGTGTGTGTGTGTGTGCGTGCATGCGTGTGTGTGAACACCTACCTGTGTGCGGGGGACTCCGGTATAACCTGATGGACCAACACTCCACTGGTGACATCATCAGGGAAGTCAGGATTCTGCCTCTTCATCTCCTCCACGAGACTACAGTATAAATATACATTAATTAGATTAAAGACCTCCTCTACCAGACTACAGTATAAACATTAATTAGATTAAAGACCTCCTCTACCAGACTACAGTATAAATATACATTAATTAGATTAAAGACCTCCTCTACCAGACTACAGTATAAATAAACATTAATTAGATTACTCCTCTACCAGACTACAGTATAAACATTAATTAGATTACTCCTCTACCAGACTACAGTATAAATATACATTAATTAGATTAAAGACCTCCTCTACCAGACTACATTATAAATAAACATTAATTAGATTACTCCTCTACCAGACTACAGTATAAATAAACATTAATTAGATTAAAGACCTCCTCTACCAGACTACAGTATAAATATACATTAATTAGATTAAAGACCTCCTCTACCAGACTACAGTATAAATAAACATTAATTAGATTAAAGACCTCCTCTACCAGACTACAGTATAAATAAACATTAATTAGATTAAAGACCTCCTCTACCAGACTACAGTATAAATATACATTAATTAGATAAAGACCTCCTCTACCAGACTACAGTATAAATAAACATTAATTAGATTACTCCTCTACCAGACTACATTATAAACATTAATTAGATTAAAGACCTCCTCTACCAGACTACAGTATAAATATACATTAATTAGATAAAGACCTCCTCTACCAGACTACAGTATAAATATACATTAATTAGATAAAGACCTCCTCTACCAGACTACAGTATAAATAAACATTAATTAGATTACTCCTCTACCAGACTACATTATAAACATTAATTAGATTAAAGACCTCCTCTACCAGACTACAGTATAAATATACATTAATTAGATAAAGACCTCCTCTACCAGACTACAGTATAAATAAACATTAATTAGATTACTCCTCTACCAGACTACATTATAAACATTAATTAGATTACTCCTCTACCAGACTACAGTATAAATAAACATTAATTAGATTACTCCTCTACCAGACTACAGTATAAACATTAATTAGATTACTCCTCTACCAGACTACAGTATAAACATTAATTAGATTAAAGACCTCCTCTACCAGACTACAGTATAAACATTAATTAGATTAAAGACCTCCTCTACCAGACTACAGTATAAATAAACATTAATTAGATTACTCCTCTACCAGACTACATTATAAACATTAATTAGATTACTCCTCTACCAGACTACAGTATAAATAAACATTAATTAGATTACTCCTCTACCAGACTACAGTATAAACATTAATTAGATTACTCCTCTACCAGACTACATTATAAACATTAATTAGATTACTCCTCTACCAGACTACAGTATAAACATTAATTAGATTAAAGACCTCCTCTACCAGACTACATTATAAACATTAATTAGATTACTCCTCTACCAGACTACAGTATAAACATTAATTAGATTACTCCTCTACCAGACTACAGCATAAACATTAATTAGATTACTCCTCTACCAGACTACAGTATAAACATTAATTAGATTACTCCTCTACCAGACTACAGCATAAACATTAATTAGATTACTCCTCTACCAGACTACAGCATAAACATTAATTAGATTACTCCTCTACCAGACTACAGTATAAACATTAATTAGATTACTCCTCTACCAGACTACAGCATAAACATTAATTAGATTACTCCTCTACCAGACTACAGCATAAACATTAATTAGATTACTCCTCTACCAGACTACAGTATAAACATTAATTAGATTACTCCTCTACCAGACTACATTATAAACATTAATTAGATTACTCCTCTACCAGACTACAGTATAAATAAACATTAATTAGATTACTCCTCTACCAGACTACAGTATAAATAAACATTAATTAGATTACTCCTCTACCAGACTACATTATAAACATTAATTAGATTACTCCTCTACCAGACTACAGTATAAATATACATTAATTAGATAAAGACCTCCTCTACCAGACTACAGTATAAATAAACATTAATTAGATTACTCCTCTACCAGACTACAGTATAAATATACATTAATTAGATTACTCCTCTACCAGACTACAGTATAAATATACATTAATTAGATTACTCCTCTACCAGACTACAGTATAAACATTAATTAGATTACTCCTCTACCAGACTACAGTATAAATAAACATTAATTAGATTAAAGACCTCCTCTACCAGACTACAGTATAAATAAACATGAATTAGATTAAAGACCTCCTCTACCAGACTACAGTATAAATAAACATTAATTAGATTAAAGACCTCCTCTACCAGACTACAGTATAAATAAACATTAATTAGATTAAAGACCTCCTCTACCAGACTACAGTATAAATAAACATTAATTAGATTAAAGACCTCCTCTACCAGACTACAGTATAAATAAACATTAATTAGATTAAAGACCTCCTCTACCAGACTACAGTATAAATATACATTAATTAGATTACTCCTCTACCAGACTACAGTATAAATAAACATTAATTAGATTAAAGACCTCCTCTACCAGACTACAGTATAAATATACATTAATTAGATTAAAGACCTCCTCTACCAGACTACAGTATAAATAAACATTAATTAGATTAAAGACCTCCTCTACCAGACTACAGTATAAATAAACATTAATTAGATTACTCCTCTACCAGACTACAGTATAAACATTAATTAGATTAAAGACCTCCTCTACCAGACTACAGTATAAATATACATTAATTAGATTAAAGACCTCCTCTACCAGACTACAGTATAAATCAACATTAATTAGATTAAAGACCTCCTCTACCAGACTACAGTATAAATAAACATTAATTAGATTAAAGACCTCCTCTACCAGACTACAGTATAAATCAACATTAATTAGATTAAAGACCTCCTCTACCAGACTACAGTATAAATTTACACATTATTTTCCACCATCATTTGCAAATAAATTCATTAAAAATCCTACAATGTGATTTTCTGGATTTTTCTCTCATTTTGTCTGTCATAGTTGAAGTGTACCTATGATGAAAATTACAGGCCTCTCTCATCTTTTTAAGTGGGAGAACTTGCACAATTGGTGGCTGACTAAATACTTTTTTGCCCCTACTGTATATATGTATGTACATATATGGGCCTGGAGAAATGGAACCACTGCCTCATCCATAGACAGAGGTATGGATGAGAGGCACTGACTATCCACAGATATAAATATAATATAGAGTATAAATATAGAGTGAACCTCTTTAGAATCTCACATGTTTAATTTATGCTTTTCTCCGTTGACTAAAACTGTTGTTAAAAAATAACCGCCTCCAAATTTCTAAATTAAAAGTTCCAAATTAATTCTGTCAGATTTTAGTGAGGTTTATGGTCATTTTTAGGGCCTATAGAACTATATTATTAGTAAGTTACATCAATATCACAACAGGGCAGGAAAAATAGTGTGTGTGTGTTATACCCATCTGTGACAGTGAGCATCTTAATGCCAATCAGACGCTTCTTCTTCACTCCTGTTGTTACTGATGAAAGAAAAGCACATTATGAAATCACTATTCTATTTATTTACACATTCCTGCACAGGTGTGTGTGTGTGTGGGTGTGTGTGTGTGTGTGTGTGTGTCACCTGCATCTGACTGGGGTTCTGGAATACGGTAATGACCACTCAGCATTCTGTGGTTACCTAGACAACAACAGACACACACACACATTAGACGCACACACACACACACACAAAACCACACACACACACACACACACAGACAGACCTGCACTGTGTTTGTTGTGCTGTGACTCAGTGAGAAAGCGTCTGATCCGGTCTGAAGGAATGGCGAAGGAGATTCCTGCTGTCACCTTGAGAGTATTGATGCCTATCACCTCCCCGTCCTGTACACACACACACAGAGAGAGAGAGAGACACACACACACACAGGTAAGCTACAGAAGGGTTGATAAAGAGCGTGAATATACCAGACTACTCATTATACAGACAACATTGGTTAGTACAACCACCTCTAACTTCCTCCATGCTGGACACAGAGACATAAACATGGTGGACACAGAGACATAAACATGGTGGACACAGAGACATAAACATGGTGGACACAGAGACATAAACATGGTGGACACAGAGACATAAACATGGTTGACACAGAGACATAAACATGGTGGACACAGAGACATAAACATGGTGGACACAGAGACATAAACATGGTGGACACAGAGACATAAACATGGTGGACACAGAGACATAAACATGGTGGACACAGAGACATAAACATGGACACAGAGACATAAACATGGTGGACACAGAGACATAAACATGGTGGACACAGAGACATAAACATGGTGGACACAGAGACATAAACATGGTGGACACAGAGACATAAACATGGTGGACACAGACATAAACATGGTGGACACAGAGACATAAACATGGTGGACACAGAGACATAAACATGGTGGACACAGAGACATAAACATGGACACAGAGACATAAACATGGTGGACACAGAGACATAAACATGGACACAGAGACATAAACATGGACACAGAGACATAAACATGGACACAGAGACATAAACATGGTGGACACAGAGACATAAACATGGTGGACACAGAGACATAAACATGGTGGACACAGAGACATAAACATCCTGAAGTATCCCTTTAACCATTCATTAGATTCAGCCCTTCATTGACCTATAGATTCAGCCCTTCATTGACCTATAGATTCAGCCCCTCATTGACCTATAGATTCAGCCCTTCATTGACCTATAGATTCAGCCCCTCATTGACCTATAGATTCAGCCCCTCATTGCCACATCCTGAAGTATCCCTTCAACCATTCATTAGATTCAGCCTTCATTGACCTATAGATTCAGCCCTTCATTGACCTATAGATTCAGCCCCTCATTGACCTATAGATTCAGCCTCTCATTGATCTATAGATTCAGCCCTTCATTGACCTATAGATTCAGCCCCTCATTGATCTATAGATTCAGCCCCTCATTGACCTATAGATTCAGCCCCTCATTGACCTATAGATTCAGCCCCTCATTGACCTATAGATTCAGCCTCTCATTGACCTATAGATTCAGCCTCTCATTGACCTATAGATTCAGCCTCTCATCGACCTATAGATTCAGCCCGTCATTGATCTATAGATTCAGCCCTTCATTGACCTATAGATTCAGCCCTTCATTGACCTATAGATTCAGCCCCTCATTGACCTATAGATTCAGCCCCTTATTGACCTATAGATTCAGCCCCTCATTGACCTATAGATTCAGCCTCTCATTGACCTATAGATTCAGCCCTTCATTGACCTATAGATTCAGCCCCTCATTGATCTATAGATTCAGCCCCTCATTGACCTATAGATTCAGCCTCTCATTGACCTATAGATTCAGCCTCTCATTGACCTATAGATTCAGCCTCTCATTGACCTATAGATTCAGCCCCTCATTGACCTATAGATTCAGCCCGTCATTGATCTATAGATTCAGCCCCTCATTGACCTATAGATTCAGCCCCTCATTGACCTATAGATTCAGCCCGTCATTGATCTATAGATTCAGCCCTTCATTGACCTATAGATTCAGCCCCTCATTGACCTATAGATTCAGCCCCTCATTGACCTATAGATTTAGCCCCTCATTGACCTATAGATTCAGCCCCTCATTGACCTATAGATTTAGCCCCTCATTGATCTATAGATTCAGCCCTTCATTGACCTATAGATTCAGCCCCTCATTGACCTATAGATTCAGCCCCTCATTGATCTATAGATTCAGCCCTTCATTGACCTATAGATTCAGCCCCTCATTGACCTATAGATTCAGCCCCTCATTGACCTATAGATTTAGCCCCTCATTGACCTATAGATTCAGCCCCTCATTGACCTATAGATTTAGCCCCTCATTGATCTATAGATTCAGCCCTTCATTGACCTATAGATTCAGCCCCTCATTGACCTATAGATTCATCCCCTCATTGATCTATAGATTCAGCCCCTCATTGACCTATAGATTCAGCCCCTCATTGACCTATAGATTCAGCCCCTCATTGATCTATAGATTCAGCCCCTCATTGACCTATAGATTCAGCCCCTCATTGACCTATAGATTCAGCCCTTCATTGACCTATAGATTCAGCCCCTCATTGATCTATAGATTCAGCCCCTCTATAGATTCAGCCCCTCTATAGATTCAGCCCCTCATTGATCTATAGATTCAGCCCTTCATTGATCTATAGATTCAGCCCTTCATTGACCTATAGATTCAGCCCTTCATTGACCTATAGATTCAGCCCCTCATTGACCTATAGATTCAGCCCTTCATTGATCTATAGATTCAGCCCTTCATTAGATTCAGCCCTTCATTGATCTATAGATTCAGCCCCTCATTGACCTATAGATTCAGCCCGTCATTGATCTATAGATTCAGCCCCTCATTGATCTATAGATTCAGCCCCTCATTGACCTATAGATTCAGCCCCTCATTGACCTATAGATTCAGCCCCTCATTGACCTATAGATTCAGCCCCTCATTGACCTATAGATTCAGCCCTTCATTGACCTATAGATTCAGCCCCTCATTGACCTATA
>NW_022261984.1:11934102-11946602 GCF_002021735.2 Oncorhynchus kisutch | reverse complement strand
GGAGAGAGGAAAGGAAAGGAGAGAGGAGAGGAGAGAGGAGAGGAGAGAGGAAAGGAGAGAGGAAAGGAGAGAGGAAAGGAGAGGAGATTGGAGAGAGGAAAGGAAAGGAGAGAGGAGAGAGGAAAGGAGAGAGGAGAGAGGAGAGAGGAAAGGAGAGAGGAGAGGAGAGAGGAGAGGAGAGAGGAAAGGAGAGAGGAGAGAGGAAAGGAAAGGAGAGAGGAGAGAAGAAAGGAGAGAGGAAAGGAGAGAGGAGAGAGGAGAAGAGAGGAGAAGAGAGAAGCTGAATTTACATTCAGGATGTGTTCAATTCACACACCTATATTCTTAGCACCTTTTTTTCTATCTAGAACCTAAAACGGATATTCAGATAGGAGGATAAGTGTGTGTGTTACAGGCAGAACACTTTTGGGTTCCATGAAGAACCCAGAGGGTTCTACTTGGAACCCAAAATAGTTCTACTTGGAACCAACAAAGGGTTCTCCTAAGGGGACAGCCGAAGAACCCTTTTGAAACAATTTTTTCTAAGAGTGCACACAGACACACAAACACACACAGGCACACACACACACACACACAGGCAGTGACCTGAGGAAGAGCTCTATGTGAACCACAGCAGGAGCCATCTTTTCCACCACGTCAGCTATGAAGTTGAACTTGTATCTGGGGCTGTTGGGATGGCCAGGAGCAGGACCTATACTGGCAACAAGAACCCATCCTGTTAACACAGAAACACCACCTCTACACTCTACAACACTCAGTCACACTCACAACTAGCACAACCTTGTAGTAACAGGGTCTAGAATGGAATATTGTTAGATGTTCAAATGGAATGTTTGAGTTAGAATGTTTCAAATGGAATGTTTGAGTTAGAATGTTTCAAAATGGAATGCTAGAGATAGATTTAGAATGGTGGGATCGGAATGGAGGAGGAAGGGAAGGACTGAGGAGGGGGAGGAGGAAGAGGAGGAGAGAAGAGGACGAGGAGGAGGAGAGAAGAGGACAATGAGGAAGAGGAGGAGAGAAGAGGTGGGGGAGGAGGAGGAACAGTAGGAGAGAAGAGGAGGAGAAGGAGGAGGAGGAGGAGAGAAGAGGAGAAAGAGGAGGAGGAGGAGGCAGAGGAGGAACAGTATGAGAGCAGAGGAGGAGGAAGAGGAGGATAAAGAGGAGGAAGAGGAAGAGGAGAGAAGAGGAGAAGGAGGAAGAGGAGGAGAGAAGAGGAGAAAAGCGGAGGGGGAGGAAGAGGAACAGTAGGAGAGAAGAGGAGGAGTAGAGAGTGAATATTGTTGTTGTTGTTGTAGTAACTCTGCATACAAAGGAAAAGAGTGAAAGGTGATTCACTGCCATGACATTTCTCTACTAACAGAAACCACAGAAGAAGTGGCTCAGCAGAACAGTTAGAACCCATCATTCACAGCCCTCCTCATTAGAACCTTACGTCTACATTCCATGGTGGAATATGGAACACAATATTACAGGTCCCACAGTTGACAGAGCATGTCTGAACAAAAACCAAGGCATGAGGTCGAAGGAATTGTCCGTAGAGCTCTGAGACAGGATTGTGTCGAGGCACAGATCTGGGGAAGGGTACCAAAACCTTTCTGCAGCATTGAATGTCCCCAAGAACACAGTGGCCTCCATCATTCTGAAATGGAAGAAGTTTCGAACCACCAAGACTCTTCCTAGAGCTGGCCGCCCAGTCAAATTGACCAATTGGGGGAGAAGGGCCTCGGTCAGGGAGGTGACCATGAACCCGATGGTCATTCTGACAGAGCTCTAGAGTTCCTCTGCGGAGATAGGAGAACCTTCCAGAAGGACAACCATCTCTGCAGCACTCCACCAATGGCCAGACAGAAGCCACTCCTCAGTAAAAGGCACATGACAGCCCGGTTGGAGTTTACCAAAAGGCACCTAAATGACTCTCAGACCATGAGAAACAAGATTCTCTGTTCGGATGAAACCAAGATTAATCTCTTTGGTCTGAATGCCAAGCGTCACATCTAGAGAAAACCTGGCACCATCCCTACAGTGAAGCATGGTGGTGGCAGCATCATGCTGTAGGGATGTTTCTCAGTGGAAAGGACTGGGAGACTAATCAGGATCGAGGGAAAGATGAACAGAGCAAAGTACAGAGAGATCTTTGATGAAAACCGTCTCCAGAGCACCCAGGACCTCAGACTGGGGCAAAGGTTCCCCTTTCAACAGGACAACTAACCTAAGCACACAGACAAGACAACGCAGGAGTGGCTTCGGGACAAGTCTCTAAATGTCCTTGACATCAGCCAGAGCCTGATGGAACATCTCTGGAGAGACCTGAAAATAGCTGTGCAGCGACACTCCCCATCCAACCTGACAGAGCCTGATGGAACATCTCTGGAGAGACCTGAAAATAGCTGTGCAGCGACGCTCCCCATCCAACCTGACAGAGCCTGATGGAACATCTCTGGAGAGATCTGAAAATAGCTGTGCAGCGACGCTCCCCATCCAACCTGACAGAGCCTGATGGAACATCTCTGGAGAGACCTGAAAATAGCTGCACAGCGACGCTCCCCATCCAACCTGACAGAGCCTGATGGAACATCTCTGGAGAGATCTGAAAATAGCTGTGCAGCGACGCTCCCCATCCAACCTGACAGAGCCTGATGGAACATCTCTGGAGAGACCTGAAAATAGCTGCACAGCGACGCTCCCCATCCAACCTGACAGAGCCTGATGGAACATCTCTGGAGAGACCTGAAAATAGCTGCACAGCGACGCTCCCCATCCAACCTGACAGAGCCTGATGGAACATCTCTGGAGAGATCTGAAAATAGCTGTGCAGCGACGCTCCCCATCCAACCTGACAGAGCCTGATGGAACATCTCTGGAGAGATCTGAAAATAGCTGTGCAGCGACGCTCCCCATCCAACCTGACAGAGCCTGATGGAACATCTCTGGAGAGATCTGAAAATAGCTGTGCAGCGACGCTCCCCATCCAACCTGACAGAGCCTGATGGAACATCTCTGGAGAGATCTGAAAATAGCTGTGCAGCGACACTCCCCATCCAACCTGACAGAGCCTGATGGAACATCTCTGGAGAGATCTGAAAATAGCTGTGCAGCGACGCTCCCCATCCAACCTGACAGAGCCTGATGGAACATCTCTGGAGAGACCTGAAAATAGCTGTTCAGCGACACTCCCCATCCAACCTGACAGAGCCTGATGGAACATCTCTGGAGAGACCTGAAAATAGCTGTTCAGCGACACTCCCCATCCAACCATGTTATGTTCATACACATTTTTACACATGTTAAGTTTGCTGAAAATAAATGCAGGTGACAGTGAGAGGACGTTACTTTTCTAACAAAATGTGTAAAAAAGTCAAGGTGTCTGAGTACTTTCCCAATGCACGGTATATGCTAGCTCTGGCCCAGGGCTTTACATATAGACAGGGCCGTCTTCAAATACAGCTTAGAGCTGCCATGGTACTCATTAAATAAAACGCCGCTCAGGCCGCACGTAACGCCCTGGGTGAGAGCTAGACTATAGGCTAACGGCTAGGACTTACCTGATGGACAGGGTCCCTTGTGTGTTTGGGTGATGGCCTCCCTTTCCTTCTGAAGAGCTTTCCGGCTGGCAGCCTTCATCCGACACACGTTCCCGTACGTCTTTCCGTCGCTACCACACACCTTATACCCCATCTTACACTGACACAGCCTCCGCTTGGAGCTTCGCTTCCCCGGCGGGCCTTTGTTAGGACCGTTAGGGGACCTACACTCTAAGCCGTCCCCACACGGACGGTCGTTTTTCCGGCCACAGAGTTCATCCTCGCCCCGGGAACACACCAGGCAACAGTTGCACCGGTCTGGGACATACCCGCTGGGGCAGTTCGGACTAGGACACGCGCTCACGTCGCACTGGGAGGAACACTTTTTGGAGCTGGACTCGGAGCCGGCACCAGACCCGGTGAGCTTGTGCGTGAAAAATACCGTCGCAGCGAACAGGAACACCCGCATCCCGAGATTGCGGTAATAAAAAGAGAGGGAAACGAAAAAGCCTGACAGAAAGAGAGATTCTCGGTAAATGCTGGAACGGAGTTGGGGAGGATTACAGGCACTCCATTGGATAGTTAGACGGTTGTCTCTTCAACAAGCTTGTGATAAAGTCTCTTTTCGCGCTAAACAATTTTTATCACTGTTCTTAAAGACTACACAAATGTATTATAATCTTTATACTTCAAAATAAAATAAAAAATAAAAAAGTAATACAATGTTATAGAAACAAATAGGACTACTGTCTGCGTTGCGTAATGAGGAGTGGAAGGTGAATCTCTCTCTACCTCCTTCCCACCCGAGAACTCGATCTGGAGGCTGCCCCGCCATGGCAAACCTCCCTCCCGCACACAAACAGGCTGCCAGAGCTTTGGAAAAAGGTTATAACTGAGCCGTGCGCCATCTAGTGGAGAGTTAAGATAACTGTTACAGTTCTCTTTTCTTTCTTTCTTCAGTTCTTTATTCCTTCTCTCTAACATGTCCTGTCCATCTTCATGACTTTGAGGCTACTAAAAAGGTGAAACAAACAACTGAAACAGTAGGTAGAGTGATGTAGACTGAAACAGGGCCTACAGTAGGTGGAGTGATGTAGACTGAAACAGGGCCTACAGTAGGTAGAGTGATGTAGACTGAAACAGGGCCTACCGTAGGTGGAGTGATGTAGACTGAAACAGGGCCTACCGTAGGTGGAGTGATGTAGACTGAAACAGGGCCTACCGTAGGTAGAGTGATGTAGACTGAAACAGGGCCTACAGTAGGTAGAGTGATGTAGACTGAAACAGGGCCTACAGTAGGTGGAGTGATGTAGACCGAAACAGGGCCTACAGTAGGTGGAGTGATGTAGACTGAAACAGGGCCTACAGTAGTAGAGTGATGTAGACTGAAACAGGGCCTACCGTAGGTGGAGTGATGTAGACTGAAACAGGGCCTACCGTAGGTGGAGTGATGTAGACTGAAACAGGGCCTACCGTAGGTAGAGTGATGTAGACTGAAACAGGGCCTACAGTAGGTAGAGTGATGTAGACTGAAACAGGGCCTACAGTAGGTGGAGTGATGTAGACTGAAACAGGGCCTACCGTAGGTAGAGTGATGTAGACTGAAACAGGGCCTACAGTAGGTAGAGTGATGCAGACTGAAACAGGGCCTCTACACTAACTCTACACTCTAACCACTAGGCTACCTGCCTCCTCTAACCACCAGGCTACCTGCCTCCTCTAACCACTACGCTACCTGCCTCCTCTAACCACTAGGCTACCTGCCTCCTCTAACCACTAGGCTACCTGCCTTCTCTAACCACTAGACTACCTGCCTCCTCTAACCACTAGACTACCTGCCTCCTCTAACCACCAGGCTACCTGCCTCCTCTAACCACCAGGCTACCTGCCTCCTCTAACCACTAGGCTACCTGCCTCCTCTAACCACTAGGCTACCTGCCGCCTCTAACCCCTAGGCTACCTGCCGCCTCTAACCCCTAGGCTACCTGCCGTCCCTACACTCTAACCACTAGGCTACCTGCCTCCTCTAACCCCTAGGCTACCTGCCTCCTCTAACCCCTAGGCTACCTGCCTCCTCTAACCCCTAGGCTACCTGCCTCCTCTAACCCCTAGGCTACCTGCCTCCTCTAACCCCTAGGCTACCTGCCTCCTCTAACCCCTAGGCTACCTGCCTCCTCTAACCCCTAGGCTACCTGCCTCCTCTAACCCCTAGGCTACCTGCCTCCTCTAACCCCTAGGCTACCTGCCTCCTCTAACCCCTAGGCTACCTGCCTCCTCTAACCACTAGGCTACCTGCCGCCTCTAACCACTAGGCTACCTGCCGCCTCTAACCACTAGGCTACCTGCCGCCTCTAACCACTAGGCTACCTGCCGCCTCTAACCCCTAGGCTACCTGCCTCCTCTAACCACCAGGCTACCTGCCTCCTCTACCACTAGGCTACCTGCCGCCTCTACACTCTAACCACTAGGCGACCTACCACCTCTACACTCTAACCACTAGGCTACCTGCCTCCTCTAACCACCAGGCTACCTGCCTCCTCTAACCACTACGCTACCTGCCTCCTCTAACCACTACGCTACCTGCCTCCTCTAACCACTAGGCTACCTGCCTTCTCTAACCACTAGACTACCTGCCTCCTCTAACCACTAGACTACCTGCCTCCTCTAACCACCAGGCTACCTGCCTCCTCTAACCACCAGGCTACCTGCCTCCTCTAACCACTAGGCTACCTGCCTCCTCTAACCACTAGGCTACCTGCCGCCTCTACACTCTAACCACTAGGCGACCTACCACCTCTACACTCTAACCACTAGGCGACCTACCACCTCTACACTCTAACCACTAGGCTACCTACCACCTCTAACCCCTAGGCTACCTGCCTCCTCTAACCACTAGGCTACCTGCCACCTCTACACTCTAACCACTAGGCTACCTACCACCTCTACACTCTAACCACTAGGCTACCTACCACCTCTACACTCTAACCACTAGGCTACCTACCACCTCTACACTCTAACCACTAGGCTACCTGCCTCCTCTAACCACCAGGCTACCTGCCTCCTCTAACCACCAGGCTACCTGCCTCCTCTAACCACCAGGCTACCTGCCTCCTCTAACCACCAGGCTACCTGCCTCCTCTAACCACCAGGCTACCTGCCTCCTCTAACCACCAGGCTACCTGCCTCCTCTAACCACCAGGCTACCTGCCTCCTCTAACCACCAGGCTACCTGCCTCCTCTAACCACCAGGCTACCTGCCTCCTCTAACCACCAGGCTACCTGCCTCCTCTAACCACCAGGCTACCTGCCTCCTCTAACCACCAGGCTACCTGCCTCCTCTAACCACCAGGCTACCTGCCTCCTCTAACCACCAGGCTACCTGCCGCCTCTAACCACTAGGCTACCTGCCTTCTCTAACCACTAGGCTACCTGCCTCCTCTAACCACCAGGCTACCTACCTCCTCTAACCACTAGGCTACCTGCCTCCTCTAACCACTAGGCTACCTGCCTCCTCTAACCACCAGGCTACCTGCCTCCTCTAACCACCAGGCTACCTGCCTCCTCTAACCACTAGGCTACCTGCCGCCTCTAACCACCAGGCTACCTGCCTCCTCTAACCACTAGGCTACCTGCCTTCTCTAACCACTAGGCTACCTGCCACCTCTACACTCTAACCACTAGGCTACCTACCACCTCTACACTCTAACCACTAGGCTACCTACCACCTCTACACTCTAACCACTAGGCTACCTACCACCTCTACACTCTAACCACTAGTCTACCTACCTCCTCTACACTCTAACCACTAGACTACCTACCACCTCTACACTCTAACCACTAGGCTACCTACCACCTCTACACTCTAACCACTAGGCTACCTGCCTCCTCTACACTCTAACCACTAGTCTACCTACCTCCTCTACACTCTAACCACTAGACTACCTACCTCCTCTACACTCTAACCACTAGTCAACCTACCTCCTCTACACTCTAACCACTAGTCTACCTACCTCCTCTACACTCTAACCACTAGTCTACCTACCTCCTCTATACTCTAACCACTAGTCTACCTACCTCCTCTACACTCTAACCACTAGACTACCTACCACCTCTACACTCTAACCACTACCCTGCCACCTCAATTGGAACACGACCACTAGACTACCTACCTCCTCTACACTCTACCCACTACCCCTGCCACCTCAATTGGAACACGACCACTAGTCTACCTACCTCCTCTACACTCTAACCACTAGTCTACCTACCTCCTCTACACTCTACCCACTACCACGACCATAGTGAACATGACATAGATCAATGAAGAGAAGGAGGAGCTCACATTTAAATCGCAAAATGTACATTTATTGTTTCCAACCATTTTTAAAAATACAATTCTACCTTTACATTCATTATACAACGGGAATAGAAAATTCAAGATGCATAAATTATGAAAAACAAACCAAACAGTGTCTGTCACCAACGGCACCCTATTCCCTATATAGTGCCCTACTTTGTCTCTATAGGTCCTGGTCCAAAAGTAGTGCACTACTTTATCCCTATAGGTCCTGGTCCAAACGTAGTGCACTACTTTGTCTCTATAGGCCCTGGTCCAAAAGTAGTGCACTACTTTGTCTCTATAGGCCCTGGTCCAAAAGTAGTGCACTACTTTGTCTCTATAGGCCCTGGTCCAAAAGTAGTGCACTACTTTGTCCCTATAGGCCCTGGTCCAAAAGTAGTGCACTACTTTGTCCCTATAGGCCCTGGTCCAAAAGTAGTGCACTACTTTGTCCCTATAGGCCCTGGACCAAAAGTAGTGCACTACTTTGTCCCTATAGGCCCTGGACCAAAAGTAGTGCACTACTTTGTCCCTATAGGCCCTGGACCAAAAGTAGTGCACTACTTTGTCCCTATAGGCCCTGGTCCAAAAGTAGTGCACTACTTTGTCCCTATAGGCCCTGGTCCAAAGTAGTGCACTACTTTGTCCCTATAGGCCCTGGTCCAAACGTAGTGCACTACTTTGTCCCTATAGGCCCTGGTCCAAACGTAGTGCACTACTTTTTCCTATAGGCCCTGGTCCAAACGTAGTGCACTACTTTGTCCCTATAGGCCCTGGTCCAAACGTAGTGCACTACTTTGTCCCTATAGGCCCCGGTCCAAACGTAGTGCACTACTTTGTCCCTATAGGTCCCGGTCCAAACGTAGTGCACTACTTTGTCCCTATAGGTCCTGGTCCAAAAGTAGTGCACTACTTTATCCCTATAGGCCCTGGCCCAAAAGTAGTGCACTACTTTATCCCTATAGGTCCTGGTCCAAAAGGAGTGCACTACTTTATCCCTATAGGTCCTGGTCCAAAAGTAGTGCACTACTTTATCCCTATAGGTCCTGGCCCAAAAGGAGTGCACTACTTTATCCCTATAGGTCCTGGTCCAAAAGTAGTGCACTACTTTATCCCTATAGGTACTGGTCTAAAGTAGTGCACTATATAGGGAATAGGGTGCTTTATGGGACATATATAATGTTTAGCAAGTGTGCGAATGTCCTTATTTTTCCTTTCCCGCCCATTTGGTGGGAGATGAAACGGAAGCCTCAGCATTATGACATCATCAAAACATAGCAGGGCAACTTCCTGTTTACAGACAACAACAACAACAACAACCAAAAATAATACACTTCTGCCAGGAGTTCCACTTTTGGGCTGAAGAATCAGAATCAGAATCAGGATTCAATCTGATCCTGGGTTTATAGGCTTTGAGGCCTTTTAAAAAAGGCACATTTCTGACTGAGCCGTGTTTACTGTGAACGGGGATCTCTGCGAAACGCTGGGACATTTCTGACTGAGCCGACGTCTCGTTTACTGTGAATGGGGATCTCAGCAAAACGCTGGGACATTTCTGACTGAGCCGACGTCTCGTTTACTGTGAATGGGGATCTCAGCAAACGCTGGGACATTTCTGACTGAGCCGACGTCTCGTTTACTGTGAATGGGGATCTCTGCGAAACGCGGAGACATTTCTGACTGAGCCGACGTCGCGTTTACTGTGAATGGGGATCTCTGCGAAACGCTGGGACATTTGTCTACAACCTGCGATCAGATTGAATCCCAGCCTCAATCTTGGAGAAGATTCTAATTGTCGTCGTCTTTAAACAGGAAGTCCCCCCCCCCCTCCCCCCCAGCGTACCTTGAGTTTAAACCACTACCCATCCCATAATAGCCAAGAGCATGACCAGCAATAACACATATACATGTTAATCAGCTAATACATTCATTGCTATGAAAAATGACCATCGTGTGCATCCCCCCCCCCTGGAAAAAAAGGAGTCACTCGAAAGTAGTGCTATTTGGGACGGCAACCTCGTCGACAGTTTTCCCTCTCATTGAAATGTCTCGTAATTTAAATATAAAACTGTCAACTGTCAAATTCAAGCAACATACATTGTATTTTATCCCGTTTTTAACAGGATTTAATTCCTTCAACAAAAAACTAAACTTTTTCTTCATGCTTATATTACAATGATTTTGGCAGTAGAAACCGAAGACACGGTTCGTGTATCCCAAATAGCACTATATTACCCTAAGTGTACTAGCCCCCCTTATGGGGCCTCTGGTCAGACGTAGTGCAGGACTGGATAGGGAATAGGGTTCCATTCAGGACGTCCTGGGTTCTCCTCTGAGCTCAACACACTCGGGATACTTCCCAAATTGAACACTATTCCCTTCCTAGGTGCACTAATCTCATTGACCGGGACCTAATGTAGTGCACTATAAAGGGAATAGGGAGCCATTTGGGATGTTTCCCCAGATGTGTGACGTCCAACTCCAAACTCTCTGGAGGAAAGATGCTCTGAGAGTCTCTTCATTTCCCTCTCTCACTCTCTCCCTCTGTCACCCTCACCCGCTCCCTCTCTCACCCTCTTCTTCTCTCTCCCTCCCGCACCCTCTCTCTCTCTCCCTCACCCAGGAGGAAAGATGCTCTGAGAGTCTCTTCATTTCCCTCTCTCACCCTCTCCCTCTCTCACCCTCACTCACCCCCTCTCCCACCCTCACTCACCCCCTCTCCCACCCTCACTCACCCTCTCCCTCTCTCTCCCTCACCCGCTCCCTCTCTCACCCTCTTCCTCTGTCACCCTCTTCCTCTGTCACCCTCACCCGCTCCCTCTCTCACCCTCACTCACCCCCTCTCCCTCTGTCACCCTCACCCGCTCCCTCTCTCACCCTCACTCACCCCCTCTCCCTCTGTCACCCTCACCCGCTCCCTCTCTCACCCTCACTCACCCCCTCTCCCTCCCTCTCTCACCCTCACTCACCCCCTCTCCCTCTCACTCACCCTCTCCCTCTCTCACCCTCTCCCAGGAGGAAAGATGCTCTGAGAGTCTCTTCATTTCCCTCTCTCACCCTCTCCCTCTGTCACCCTCACCCTCTCCCTCACTCACCCCCTCTCCCTCTCTCACCCTCACTCACCCCCTCTCCCTCTCACTCACCCTCTCCCTCTCTCACCCTCTCCCAGGAGGAAAGATGCTCTGAGAGTCTCTTCATTTCCCTCTCTCACCCTCTCCCTCTGTCACCCTCACCCGCTCCCTCTGTCACCCTCTCTCTCTCCCTCTGTCACCCTCTCCCTCTCCCTCTGTCACCCTCTCCCTCTCCCTCTGTCACCCTCTCCCTCTCCCACCCTCTCTCTCTCTCTCTGTCACCCTCTCCCTCTGTCACCCTCTCTCTCTCCCTCTGTCACCCTCTCCCTCTCCCTCTGTCACCCTCTCTCTCTCCCTCTGTCACCCTCTCTCTCTCTCTACCAGGAGGAAAGATGCTCTGAGAGTCTCTTCATTTCCCTCTCTCACCCTCTCCCTCTCTCACCCTCTCTCTCTCACACTCTCTACCAGGAGGGTAGGTCATTGTGTTGCAGTGGAGGCTCCCTCTCTTCCCTCCCTCCTCATCTCTCCACCCACCCCTGCAGCAGCTCCTCCAGCCATCCCTCCCTCTACCAGGAAGAGAAGAACGGTCTCTTGCAGTGAAAGGTCTGGGGTGAAAGCTGTTCCTAATGTTACCACCCTCCCTTGTCCTCTCTCTCTCTCTCCCTCTCCAGCCATCTCTCCCTCTACCAGGAAGAGAAGAACGGTCTCTTGCAGTGGAAGGTCTGGGTGAAAGCTGTTCCTAATGTCACCACCCTCCCCTGTCCTCCAGTCCGCCGTCTCTCCACCACGACTCTGGGCATCTGGACCAACTGAATGGGAGTTTTATTGTCCTTCAACGCCTGCTCAGGTTTAAGATCTAGAGAGGAGAGGAGAGGAGAGGAGAGGAGAGGAGAGGAGAGGAGAGGAGAGGAGAGGAGAGGAGAGGAGAGGAGAGGAGAGGAGAGGAGAGGAGAGGAGAGGAGAGGAGAGGAGAGGAGAGAGAAGAGGAGAGGAGAGGAGAGAGACAAGAGGAGAGGAGAGGAGAGAGACAGGAGGAGAGGAGAGAGACAGGAGGAGAGGAGAGGAGAGAGACAGGAGGAGAGAGACACAGGAGGAGAGGAGAGAGACAGGAGGAGAGGAGAGAGAGGAGAGGAGAGAGACAGGAGGAGAGAGAGGAGAGGAGAGAGACAGGAGGAGAGAGATACAGGAGGAGAGGAGAGAGACACAGGAGGAGAGGAGAGAGAGAGGGAGAGACAGGAGAGGAGAGGAGGAGAGAGAGAGACAGGAGGAGAGGAGAGAGAGGGGAGAGACAGGAGGAGAGGAAGAGAGAGGGGAGAGACAGGAGAGGAGAGGGAGGAGAGAGAGAGAGACAGGAGGAGAGGAGAGAGACAGGAGGAGAGGAGAGAGGAGAGGAGAGAGACAGGAGGAGAGGAGAGAGGAGAGACACGAGGAGAGGAGAGAGAGAGGGGAGAGACAGGAGAGGAGAGGGAGGAGAGAGAGACAGGAGGAGAGGAGAGAGAGAGGGGAGAGACAGGAGGAGAGGAGAGAGAGAGGGGAGAGACAGGAGGAGAGGAGAGAGAGAGGGGAGAG
>NW_022261984.1:11911602-11926602 GCF_002021735.2 Oncorhynchus kisutch | reverse complement strand
CCTGACCTGAACCCTACCGTCTAACCCTGACCTGAACCCTACCGTCTGACCCTGACCTTAACCCTACCGTCTGACCCTGACCTTAACCCTACCGTCTGACCCTGACCTTAACCCTACCGTCTGACCCTGACCTTAACCCTACCGTCTGACCCTGACCTTAACCACACTGTTAATCCTACCGTCTAACCCTGACCTGAACCCTACCGTCTAACCCTGACCTGAACCCTACCGTCTAACCCTGACCTTAAAGTAAGATATTTTCATTCAGTTCTACAATCTAGCCCATTTTGACTTTGCTGCTGGCCTATCTAATGGGGAAATCGCTCAGATTCATGGCAATAAAACATCAACCTGCGATTATAAAAAGGTATTGAATGAATGAATGCCAGCTAGATAAGAGTCAGAGTCTAGTCCTCTGAGACAGTCTGATATCATAATGTAGTGTTGAATGGTAACTAGTCCTCTGAGACAGTCCTATATCATACTGAATGGTAACTAGTCCTCTGAGACAGTCTGATATCATACTGAATGGTAACTAGTCCTCTGAGACAGTCTGATATCATACTGAATGGTAACTAGTCCTCTGAGACAGTCTGATATCATACTGAAATGTAACTAGTCCTCTGAGACAGTGTGATATCATACTGAATGGTAACTAGTCCTCTGAGACAGTCTGATATCATACTGAAATGTAACTAGTCCTCTGAGACAGTCTGATATCATACTGAATGGTAACTAGTCCTCTGAGACAGTCTGATATCATACTGAATGGTAAGTAGTCCTCTGAGCCAGTCCTATATCATACTGAATGGTAACTAGTCCTCTGAAACAGTCCTATATCATACTGAATGGTAACTAGTCCTCTGAGCCAGTCTGATATCATACTGAATGGCAACTAGTCCTCTGAGACAGTCTGATATCATACTGAATGGTAACTAGTCCTCTGAGACAGTGTGATATCATACTGAATGGCAACTAGTCCTCTGAGCCAGTCCTATATCATACTGAATGGTAACTAGTCCTCTGAGACAGTCTGTTATCATACTGAATGGTAACTTAGTCCTCTGAGACAGTGTGATATCATACTGAATGGTAACTAGTCCTCTGAGACAGTCTGATATCATACTGAATGGTAACTAGTCCTCTGAGACAGTATTAAATCATACTGAATGGTAACTAGTCCTCTGAGACAGTGTGATATCATACTGAATGGCAACTAGTCCTCTGAGCCAGTCTGTTATCATACTGAATGGTAACTAGTCCTCTGAGACAGTGTGATATCATACTGAATGGTAACTAGTCCTCTGAGACAGTCTGATATCATACTGAATGGTAACTAGTCCTCTGAGACAGTCTGTTATCATACTGAATGGTAACTTAGTCCTCTGAGCCAGTCTGTTATCATACTGAATGGTAACTAGTCCTCTGAGACAGTCTGTTATCATACTGAATGGTAATTTGTCCTCTGAGACAGTCTGTTATCATACTGAATGGTAACTTAGTCCTCTGAGACAGTCCGATATCATACTGAATGGTAACTAGTCCTCTTAGACAGTATTAAATCATACTGAATGGTAACTAGTCCTCTGAGACAGTCTGATATCATACTGAATGGTAACTAGTCCTCTGAGACAGTCTGTTATCATACTGAATGGTAATTTGTCCTCTGAGACAGTCTGTTATCATACTGAATGGTAACTAGTCCTCTGAGACAGTCCGATATCATACTGAATGGTAACTAGTCCTCTTAGACAGTATTAAATCATACTGAATGGTAACTAGTCCTCTGAGACAGTCTGATATCATACTGAATGGTAACTTAGTCCTCTGAGACAGTCTGTTATCATACTGAATGGTAACTAGTCCTCTGAGACAGTCTGTTATCATACTGAATGGTAACTAGTCCTCTGAGACAGTCCGATATCATACTGAATGGTAACTAGTCCTCTGAGACAGTATTAAATCATACTGAATGGTAACTAGTCCTCTGAGACAGTATTAAATCATACTGAATGGTAACTTAGTCCTCTGAGACAGTATTAAATCATACTGAATGGTAACTAGTCCTCTGAGACAGTCTGTTATCATACTGAATGGTAACTAGTCCTCTGAGACAGTCTGATATCATACTGAATGGTAACTTAGTCCTCTGAGACAGTATTAAATCATACTGTAGAGTGTTATAAGTATGAGTCATGGTACAGAGTACACAGTGCACGTGTCACTCCTTTCAAAACACACATGATCTATGGACCGCAGTCCACACACACACACACACACACACACACACAGCTCACCTTCTCTCCCTCTCCTTCCCCTGGCTTCTCATACTTGATCAACCAGTTGTCATTCCCTCGGTCTGATGGAGAGAAAGAGGGAGGGAGAGAGGGAGAAGAGAGAGAACGGAGAGGAAAGGTGAACGGGTTAGACTCTGCATAGGAGGAGAACACAATGCAAAGCTATAGGGAGGTGTTCCACGGCTGTGAATGAACTGTGTGTTCCTTGTAAAAATCAGTTTTTATTTTTTTGGGCCTGATTCCATTCTGTTCTCTCCCATTTTGTTCTCCCAAGTTTTCACTCTTGATTCCATCTAGTTGATCTAGTTGATTCCCTACCCAGTTCAATACATCTGGTTGATGCCCTACCCAGTTCAATACATCTGGTTGATGCCCTACCCAGTTCAACACATCTAGTTGATGCCCTACCCAGTTCAATACATCTAGTTGATGCCCTACCCAGTTCAATACATCTGGTTGATGCCCTACCCAGTTCAATACATCTGGTTGATGCCCTACCCAGTTCAATACATCAGGTTGATTCCCTACCCAGTTCAATACATCTGGTTGATGCCCTACCCAGTTCAATACATCTGGTTGATGCCCTACCCAGTTCAATACATCTGGTTGATGCCCTACCCAGTTCAATACATCTGGTTGATTCCCTACCCAGTTCAATACATCTGGTTGATGCCCTACCCAGTTCAATACATCTAGTTGATTCCCTACATCTAGTTGATTCCCTACCCAGTTCAATACATCTGGTTGATTCCCTACCCAGTTCAATACATCTGGTTGATGCCCTACCCAGTTCAATACATCTGGTTGATGCCCTACCCAGTTCAATACATCTGGTTGATGCCCTACCCAGTTCAATACTGGTTCAATACTGGTTTCAGAGCTGGTCATGGGTGCACCTCAGCCACGCTCAAGGTCCTAAACGATATCTTAACCGCCATCGATAAGAAACATTACTGTGCAGCCGTATTCATTGATCTGGCCAAGGCTTTCGACTCTGTCAATCACCATATCCTCATCGGCAGACTCGACAGCCTTGGTTTCTCAAATGATTGCCTCGCCTGGTTCACCAACTACTTCTCTGATAGAGTTCAGTGTGTCAAATCGGAGGGTCTGCTGTCCGGACCTCTGGCAGTCTCTATGGGGGTGCCACAGGGTTCAATTCTTGGACCGACTCTCTTCTCTGTATACATCAATGAGGTCGCTCTTGCTGCTGGTGAGTCCCTGATCCACCTCTACGCAGACGACACCATTCTGTATACTTCCGGCCCTTCTCTGGACACTGTGTTAACAACCCTCCAGGCAAGCTTCAATGCCATACAACTCTCCTTCCGTGGCCTCCAATTGCTCTTGAATGCAAGTAAAACTAAATGCATGCTCTTCAACCGATCGCTGCCTGCACCTACCCGCCTGTCCAACATCACTACTCTGGACGGCTCTGACTTAGAATACGTGGACAACTACAAATACTTAGGTGTCTGGTTAGATTGTAAACTCTCCTTCCAGACCCATATCAAACATCTCCAATCCAAAGTTAAATCTAGAATTGGCTTCCTATTTCGCAACAAAGCATCCTTCACTCATGCTGCCAAACATACCCTTGTAAAACTGACCATCCTACCAATCCTCGACTTTGGCGATGTCATTTACAAAATAGCCTCCAATACCCTACTCAACAAATTGGATGCAGTCTATCACAGTGCAATCCGTTTTATCACCAAAGCCCCATATACTACCCACCATTGCGACCTGTACGCTCTCGTTGGCTGGCCCTCGCTTCATACTCGTCGCCAAACCCACTGGCTCCATGTCATCTACAAGACACTGCTAGGTAAAGTCCCCCCTTATCTCAGCTCGCTGGTCACCATAGCATCTCCCACCTGTAGCACACGCTCCAGCAGGTATATCTCTCTAGTCACCCCCAAAACCAATTCTTTCTTTGGCCGCCTCTCCTTCCAGTTCTCTGCTGCCAATGACTGGAACGAACTACAAAAATCTCTGAAACTGGAAACACTTATCTCCCTCACTAGCTTTAAGCACCAACTGTCAGAGCAGCTCACAGATTACTGCACCTGTACATAGCCCACCTATAATTTAGCCCAAACAACTACCTCTTTCCCAACTGTATTTAATTTTAATTTATTTATTTATTTTGCTCCTTTGCACCCCATTATTTTTTTTATTTCTACTTTGCACATTCTTCCATTGCAAAACTACCATTCCAGTATTTTACTTGCTATATTGTATTTACTTTGCCATCTTGGCCTTTTTTGCCTTTACCTCCCTTCTCACCTCATTTGCTCACATTGTATATAGACTTGTTTATACTGCATTATTGACTGTATGTTTGTTTTTACTCCATGTGTAACTCTGTGTCGTTTTATCTGTCGAACTGCTTTGCTTTATCTTGGCCAGGTCGCAATTGTAAATGAGAACTTGTTCTCAACTTGCCTACCTGGTTAAATAAAGGTGTTCTCAACTAGCCTACCTGGTTAAATAAAGGTGTTCTCAACTAGCCTACCTGGTTAAATAAAGGTGTTCTCAACTGGCCTACCTGGTTAAATAAAGGTGTTCTCAACTAGCCTACCTGGTTAAATAAAGGTGTTCTCAACTAGCCTACCTGGTTAAATAAAGGTGTTCTCAACTGGCCTACCTGGTTAAATAAAGGTGTTCTCAACTAGCCTACCTGGTTAAATAAAGGTGTTCTCAACTAGCCTACCTGGTTAAATAAAGGTGTTCTCAACTTGCCTACCTGGTTAAATAAAGGTGTTCTCAACTAGCCTACCTGGTTAAATAAAGGTGTTCTCAACTGGCCTACCTGGTTAAATAAAGGTGTTCTCAACTAGCCTACCTGGTTAAATAAAGGTGTTCTCAACTAGCCTACCTGGTTAAATAAAGGTGTTCTCAACTAGCCTACCTGGTTAAATAAAGGTGTTCTCAACTAGCCTACCTGGTTAAATAAAGGTGTTCTCAACTAGCCTACCTGGTTAAATAAAGGTGTTCTCAACTAGCCTACCTGGTTAAATAAAGGTGTTCTCAACTAGCCTACCTGGTTAAATAAAGGTGTTCTCAACTAGCCTACCTGGTTAAATAAAGGTGTTCTCAACTAGCCTACCTGGTTAAATAAAGGTGTTCTCAACTAGCCTACCTGGTTAAATAAAGGTGTTCTCAACTAGCCTACCTGGTTAAATAAAGGTGTTCTCAACTAGCCTACCTGGTTAAATAAAGGTGTTCTCAACTAGCCTACCTGGTTAAATAAAGGTGTTCTCAACTAGCCTACCTGGTTAAATAAAGGTGTTCTCAACTGGCCTACCTGGTTAAATAAAGGTGTTCTCAACTAGCCTACCTGGTTAAATAAAGGTGTTCTCAACTAGCCTACCTGGTTAAATAAAGGTGTTCTCAACTAGCCTACCTGGTTAAATAAAGGTGTTCTCAACTAGCCTACCTGGTTAAATAAAGGTGTTCTCAACTAGCCTACCTGGTTAAATAAAATAAAATAAATACATCTGGTTGATTCCCTACCCAGTTCAATACATCTGGTTGATTCCCTACCCAGTTCAATACATCTGGTTGATTCCCTACCCAGTTCAATACATCTAGTTGATTCCCTACCCAGTTCAATACATCTGGTTGATTCCCTACCCAGTTCAATACATCTGGTTGATTCCCTACCCAGTTCAATACATCTGGTTGATTCCCTACCCAGTTCAATACATCTGGTTGATTCCCTACCCAGTTCAATACATCTGGTTGATTCCCTACCCAGTTCAATACATCTGGTTGATTCCCTACCCAGTTCAATACATCTAGTTGATTCCCTACCCAGTTCAATACATCTGGTTGATTCCCTACCCAGTTCAATACATCTAGTTGATTCCCTACCCAGTTCAATACATCTGGTTGATTCCCTACCCAGTTCAATACATCTGGTTGATTCCCTACCCAGTTCAATACATCTAGTTGATTCCCTACCCAGTTCAATACATCTGGTTGATTCCCTACCCAGTTCAATACATCTGGTTGATTCCCTACCCAGTTCAATACATCTGGTTGATGCCCTACCCAGTTCAATACATCTGGTTGATTCCCTACCCAGTTCAATACATCTAGTTGATTCCCTACCCAGTTCAATACATCTGGTTGATTCCCTACCCAGTTCAATACATCTAGTTGATTCCCTACCCAGTTCAATACATCTAGTTGATTCCCTACCCAGTTCAATACATCTGGTTGATTCCCTACCCAGTTCAATACATCTGGTTGATTCCCTACCCAGTTCAATACATCTGGTTGATTCCCTACCCAGTTCAATACATCTGGTTGATGCCCTACCCAGTTCAATACATCTGGTTGATTCCCTACCCAGTTCAATACATCTGGTTGATTCCCTACCCAGTTCAATACATCTGGTTGATTCCCTACCCAGTTCAATACATCTAGTTGATGCCCTACCCAGTTCAATACATCTGGTTGATTCCCTACCCAGTTCAATACATCAGGTTGATTCCCTACCCAGTTCAATACATCTGGTTGATTCCCTACCCAGTTCAATACATCTGGTTGATTCCCTACCCAGTTCAATACATCTAGTTGATTCCCTACCCAGTTCAATACATCTGGTTGATTCCCTACCCAGTTCAATACATCTGGTTGATGCCCTACCCAGTTCAATACATCTGGTTGATGCCCTACCCAGTTCAATACATCTGGTTGATTCCCTACCCAGTTCAATACATCTGGTTGATTCCCTACCCAGTTCAATACATCTGGTTGATGCCCTACCCAGTTCAATACATCTGGTTGATTCCCTACCCAGTTCAATACATCTGGTTGATTCCCTACCCAGTTCAATACATCTGGTTGATTCCCTACCCAGTTCAATACATCTGGTTGATTCCCTACCCAGTTCAATACATCTGGTTGATTCCCTACCCAGTTCAATACATCTGGTTGATGCCCTACCCAGTTCAATACATCTGGTTGATTCCCTACCCAGTTCAATACATCTGGTTGATTCCCTACCCAGTTCAATACATCTGGTTGATTCCCTACCCAGTTCAATACATCTGGTTGATTCCCTACCCAGTTCAATACATCTGGTTGATTCCCTACCCAGTTCAATACATCTGGTTGATTCCCTACCCAGTTCAATACATCTGGTTGATTCCCTACCCAGTTCAATACATCTGGTTGATTCCCTACCCAGTTCAATACATCTGGTTGATTCCCTACCCAGTTCAATACATCTAGTTGATTCCCTACCCAGTTCAATACATCTGGTTGATTCCCTACCCAGTTCAATACATCTGGTTGATTCCCTACCCAGTTCAATACATCTGGTTGATGCCCTACCCAGTTCAATACATCTGGTTGATTCCCTACCCAGTTCAATACATCTGGTTGATTCCCTACCCAGTTCAATACATCTGGTTGATTCCCTACCCAGTTCAATACATCTGGTTGATTCCCTACCCAGTTCAATACATCTGGTTGATTCCCTACCCAGTTCAATACATCTGGTTGATGCCCTACCCAGTTCAATACATCTGGTTGATTCCCTACCCAGTTCAATACATCTGGTTGATTCCCTACCCAGTTCAACACATCTAGTTGATTCCCTACCCAGTTCAATACATCTAGTTGATGCCCTACCCAGTTCAACACATCTAGTTGATTCCCTACCCAGTTCAATACATCAGGTTGATTCCCTACCCAGTTCAACACATCTAGTTGATTCCCTACCCAGTTCAACACATCTGGTTGATTCCCTACCCAGTTCAATACATCTGGTTGATTCCCTACCCAGTTCAATACATCTGGTTGATTCCCTACCCAGTTCAATACATCTAGTTGATTCCCTACCCAGTTCAATACATCTGGTTGATTCCCTACCCAGTTCAATACATCTGGTTGATTCCCTACCCAGTTCAATACATCTGGTTGATGCCCTACCCAGTTCAATACATCTGGTTGATTCCCTACCCAGTTCAATACATCTGGTTGATTCCCTACCCAGTTCAATACATCTGGTTGATTCCCTACCCAGTTCAATACATCTGGTTGATTCCCTACCCAGTTCAATACATCTGGTTGATTCCCTACCCAGTTCAATACATCTGGTTGATGCCCTACCCAGTTCAATACATCTGGTTGATTCCCTACCCAGTTCAATACATCTGGTTGATTCCCTACCCAGTTCAACACATCTAGTTGATTCCCTACCCAGTTCAATACATCTAGTTGATGCCCTACCCAGTTCAACACATCTAGTTGATTCCCTACCCAGTTCAATACATCAGGTTGATTCCCTACCCAGTTCAACACATCTAGTTGATTCCCTACCCAGTTCAACACATCTAGTTGATTCCCTACCCAGTTCAATACATCTAGTTGATTCCCTACCTAGTGTGTATGTGGTGTGTGTGTGTGTGTACCGTCCACTGTGTGTATGTGGTGTGTGTGTACCGTCCACTGTGTGTATGTGGTGTATGTGGTGTGTGTGTGTACCGTGTACTGTGTGTGTACCGTCCACTGTGTGTATGTGGTGTGTGTGTACCGTTCACTGTGTGTATGTGGTGTGTGTGTACCGTTCACTGTGTGTATGTGGTGTGTGTGTACCGTCCACTGTGTGTATGTGGTGTGTGTGTACCGTCCACTGTGTGTATGTGGTGTGTGTGTACCGTTCACTGTGTGTATGTGGTGTGTGTGTCTGTGTACCGTGTACTGTGTGTATGTGGTGTGTGTGTCTGTGTACCGTGTACTGTGTGTATGTGGTGTGTGTGTGTACCGTGTACTGTGTGTATGTGGTGTGTGTGTGTACCGTGTACTGTGTGTGTACCGTGTACTGTGTGTATGTGTACTGTGAAAGGAAGTCACCAGGAAAAGTCTAAACACTACAGATACTCCTTCCTGTGAGCGCACGCACACACGCACACACACACACACACCTACCTGTGTTTCTGATGACGTAGTCCAGAATGACGAGCCTCTCAAACTGAGACTGGAGCTGTTTCCTGATGTTCTCTGGGAGAGGCTCCGCCTCAAAACGTCTCAGCCAATAGTCAGCCTCATGGTACCCTTCCACGAACAGCTGGAACGAACCAAGCTGACACACCCACAGACAGAAAGATGCAAAAACACACACACACACACACACACAGAGAGAGAGAGAGAGAAACACACACACACCCACAGACAGAAAGATGCAAAAACACACACACACACACACACACACACACACACACACAGAGAGAGAGAGAAACACACATGTCAGGACACCTTGAGGGGCTAAGACATAGGGTCAGGAATAAGACTGGTAGGGTCAGGGGTTAGGGGTCAGGGTACCTTGGGGGATTAAGACATAGGGTCAGGAATAAGAGTGGTAGGGTCAAGAATAAGAGTGGTAGGGTCAGGGGTTAGGGTACCTTGGGGGGCTAAGACATAGGGTCAGGAATAAGACTGCTAGGGTCAGGGGTCAGGGTACATTGTGGGGCTAAGACATAGGGTCAGGAATAAGACTGGTAGGGTCAGGGGTCAGGGTACATTGTGGGGCTAAGACATAGGGTCAGGAATAAGACTGGTAGGGTCAGGGGTCAGGGTACCTTGGGGGGTTAAGACATAGGGTCAGGAATAAGACTGGTAGGGTCAAGGAACCTTGGGGGATTAAGACATAGGGTCAGGAATAAGACTGGTAGGGTCAGGGGTCAGGGTACATTGGGGGGCTAAGACATAGGGTCAGGAATAAGACTGGTAGGGTCAAGGGTTAGGGGTCAGGGTACCTTGGGGGGTTAAGACATAGGGTCAGGAATAAGACTGGTAGGGTCAAGGGTTAGGGGTCAGGGTACCTTGGGGGGTTAAGACATAGGGTCAGGAATAAGACTGGTAGGGTCAAGGGTCAGGGTACCTTGGGGGGCTAAGACATAGGGTCAGGAATAAGACTGGTAGGGTCAAGGGTCAGGGTACCTTGGGGGGTTAAGACATAGGGTCAGGAATACGACTGGTAGGGTCAGGGGTCAGGGTACCTTGGGGGGCTAAGACATAGGGTCAGGGTACCTTGGGGGGCTAAGACATAGGGTCAGGAATACGACTGGTAGGGTCAGGGGTCAGGGTACCTTGGGGGGCTAAGACATAGGGTCAGGGGTCAGGGTACCTTGGGGGGCTAAGACATAGGGTCAGGGGTCAGGGTACCTTGGGGGGCTAAGACATAGGGTCAGGAATAAGACTGGTAGGGTCAGGGGTCAGGGTACCTTGGGGGGCAGGCCCACTCTGTGGAAGTGTCGTCCCACTTTGGGAACCATCTCCAGGGCGTATTTCTTCCCTCTGGACTTGGCCCTGTCGATAGTGTTGTAGTGAAATGTCTCACTGACTAGATACACAGCCTGGAAGACACACAGCCTGTTATAATCACTGACTAGATACACAGCCTGGAAGACACACAGACTGTTATTATCACTGACTAGATACACAGCTTGTTATCATCACTGACTAGATACACAGCCTGTTATCATCACTGACTAGATACACAGCCTGGAAGACACACAGCCTGTTATTATCA
Source organism: Oncorhynchus kisutch (assembly GCF_002021735.2). NCBI lineage: Eukaryota > Metazoa > Chordata > Actinopteri > Salmoniformes > Salmonidae > Oncorhynchus > Oncorhynchus kisutch. The sequence goes on along the minus strand of NW_022261984.1, from coordinate 11,915,754 downwards.
CTGACTAGACACACAGCCTGTTATTATCACTGACTAGACACACAGTCTGTTATTATCACTGACTAGACACACAGCCTGCTATTATCACTGACTAGACACACAGCCTGTTATTATCACTGCCTGTTATTATCACTGACTAGATACACAGCCTGTTATTATCACTGACTAGACACACAGCCTGCTATTATCACTGACTAGATACACAGCCTGTTATCATCACTGACTAGATACACAGCCTGTTATTATCACAGCCTGCTATTATCACTGACTAGATACACAGCCTGTTATCATCACTGACTAGATACACAGCCTGTTATTATCACAGCCTGTTATTATCACTGCCTGTTATTATCACTGACTAGACACACAGCCTGTTATTATCACTGACTAGATACACAGCCTGTTATTATCACTGACTAGATACACAGCCTGCTATCATCACTGACTAGACACACAGCCTGTTATCATCACTGACTAGACACACAGCCTGTTATTATCACTGACTAGACACACAGCCTGTTATCATCACTGACTAGACACACAGCCTGTTATTATCACTGACTAGACACACAGCCTGTTATCATCACTGACTAGACACACAGCCTGTTATTATCACTGACTAGACACACAGCCTGTTATCATCACTGACTAGATACACAGCCTGTTATCATCACTGACTAGACACACAGCCTGCTATCATCACTGACTAGACACACAGCCTGTTATCATCACTGCCTGTTATTATCACTGACTAGACACACAGCCTGTTATCTTATCACTGACTAGACACACAGCCTGTTATTATCACTGACTAGACACACAGCCTAGCCTGCTATTATCACTGACTAGACACACAGCCTGTTATCATCACTGACTAGACACACAGCCTGTTATCATCACTGACTAGATACACAGCCTGCTATCATCACTGACTAGACACACAGCCTGTTATCATCACTGACTAGATACACAGCCTGCTATTATCACTGACTAGACACACAGCCTGCTATTATCACTGACTAGACACACAGCCTGTTATTATCACTGCCTGTTATTATCACTGACTAGACACACAGCCTGTTATTATCACTGACTAGATACACAGCCTGTTATTATCACTGACTAGATACACAGCCTGCTATCATCACTGACTAGACACACAGCCTGTTATCATCACTGACTAGACACACAGCCTGTTATCATCACTGACTAGACACACAGCCTGTTATCATCACTGACTAGATACACAGCCTGCTATCATCACTGACTAGACACACAGCCTGCTATTATCACTGACTAGACACACAGCCTGCTATCATCACTGACTAGACACACAGCCTGTTATCATCACTGACTAGATACACAGCCTGCTATTATCACTGACTAGATACACAGCCTGTTATTATCACTGCCTGTTATTATCACTGACTAGACACACAGCCTGTTATTATCACTGCCTGTTATTATCACTGACTAGACACACAGCCTGTTATTATCACTGACTAGATACACAGCCTGTTATTATCACTGACTAGATACACAGCCTGCTATCATCACTGACTAGATACACAGCCTGCTATTATCACTGACTAGACACACAGCCTGGAAGACACACAGCCTGTTATTATCACTGACTAGATACACAGCCTGTTATTATCACAGCCTGCTATTATCACTGACTAGACACACAGCCTGTTATTATCACTGACTAGATACACAGCCTGCTATTATCACTGACTAGATACACAGCCTGTTATTATCACTGACTAGATACACTGCCTGTTATAATCACTGACTAGATACACAGCATGCTATTATCACTGACTAGACACACAGCCTGTTATTATCACTGACTAGATACACTGCCTGTTATAATCACTGACTAGATACACAGTCTGCTATTATCACTGACTAGACACACAGCCTGTTATAATCACCGACTAGACACACAGCCTGTTATTATCACTGACTAGATACACACCCCCCCTCCCACCTCACCTTGGTTTTGGGGACCACCCCCAGTCCTAGTCTGGTATCAACGAGGGAGGCAGCAACCTCTGAGAGATAGCCCTGGTTGGGGATCAGGCAGCCACGGCCAAAACAACACGGACAGCACAGCTACACAGAGAAACAGAGGGAGTAGGAGGGGGGGGGGCAGGGGGAGGACAGAGGGAGGAGGAGGGGGGGGCAGGGGGAGGAGGAGGAGAGAGGACAGAGGGAGGAAGGGTAGAGGGTGGGGAGAGTTAAATTAACTGTTAAAATGAATGTAAAAATAGAGAGAGAAAGGGAGGAGAGGAAGAGAGGGGAGGAGGAGAGAGAAAGAGGAGAGAGAAAGGGAGGAGAGGAAGAGGAGAGGGGAGGAGGAGAGGGGAGGAGGAGAGGGGAGGAGGAGAGGGGAGGAGGAGAGGGGAGGAGGAGAGGGGGAAATAGGACATAGGGACAGATGAGGAGAGAGGAAGAGGAGAGAGGAGACAGAGATAAAGATAGACAGAAACCAGAGCATAGTGAGAACTAGGGACAGATGAGGAGAGAGGAAGATGAGAGAGGAAGAGGAGAGGGAAATAGGACATAGGGACAGATGAGGAGAGAGGAAGAGGAGAGACAGAGAAAAAGACAGAGATAGAAACAGACAAGAGCATAGTGCGAACTATGGACAGACGAGGAGAGAGGAAGAGGTTAGAGGAAGAGGAGGGAGAGAGAACAGTAACAGACAGCGATAGAAACAGACCAGAGCATAGTTCAGACCTAGGGATAGACGAGGAGAGAGACAGAAATAAAGACAGAGATAGTAACAGACCAGAGAACAGTGAAAGACAGAGATAGTAACAGACCAGAGAACAGTGAGACCTAGGGACAGACGAGGAGAGAGGAAGAGGAGAGACACAGAGATAAAGACAGAGATAGTAACAGACCAGAGCATAGTGTTATCTAGGGACAGACGAGGAGAGAGGAAGAGGAGAGAGGAAGAGGAGAGACAGAGATAAAGACAGAGATAGTAACAGACCAGAGCATAGTGTTATCTAGGGACAGACGAGGAGAGAGGAAGAGGAGAGAGGAAGAGGAGAGACAGAAATAAAGACAGAGATAGTAACAGACCAGAGAACAGTAGAAGACAGAGATAGTAACAGACCAGAAAACAGTGAAAGGCAGAGATAGTAACAGACCAGACAACAGTGAAAGACAGAGATAGTAACAGACCAGACAACAGTAGAAGACAGAGATAGTAACAGACCAGAAAACAGTGAAAGGCAGAGATAGTAACAGACCAGACAACAGTGAAAGACAGAGATAGTAACAGACCAGACAACAGTGAAAGACAGAGAGAGTAACAGACCAGACAACAGTGAAAGACAGAGAGAGTAACAGACCAGACAACAGTAGAAGACAGAGATAGTAACAGACCAGAAAACAGTGAAAGGCAGAGATAGTAACAGACCAGAGATCAGTGAAAGACAGAGATAGTAACAGACCAGAGATCAGTGAAGACAGAGATAGTAACAGACCAGACAACAGTGAAAGGCAGAGATAGTAACAGACCAGACAACAGTGAAAGACAGAGAGAGTAACAGACCAGAGATCAGTGAAAGACAGAGATAGTAACAGACCAGACAACAGTGAAAGACAGATAGTAACAGACCAGAGATCAGTAGAAGACAGAGATCGTAACAGACCAGAGATCAGTGAAAGACAGAGATAGTAACAGACCAGAGATCAGTGAAAGACAGAGATAGTAACAGACCAGACAACAGTGATACCTTGTGAAAGTATTTGGTCCATTTAGGGTTGAGGTGACCGTAAGGCTCTTCAGACTTTGGTTTAAAAACACCGAGGATTTTCTGGATGGGGAAAAAGGGAATCAACAGTATTTAATAAAGCCCTGACACCATCAGCAGTTATCACAGAGAGATTTACAGTAACCCGGACTATCAGCAGTTATCACAAAGAGATTTACAGTAACCCAGACTATCAGCAGTTATCACAGAGAGATTTACAGTAACCCGGACTATCAGCAGTTATCACAGAGAGATTTACAGTAACCCGGACTATCAGCAGTTATCACAGAGAGATTTACAGTAACCCGGACTATCAGCAGTTATCACAGAGAGATTTACAGTAACCCGGACTATCAGCAGTTATCACAGAGAGATTTAC
>NW_022261984.1:11879102-11906602 GCF_002021735.2 Oncorhynchus kisutch | reverse complement strand
GGACTCTGGTACACACAGGAGGGAGGCTGGGGAGACACTGCTAACTAGGACTCTGGTACATACAGGACAGAGGCTGGGGAGACACTGCTAGCTAGCACTCTGGTACATACAGGACAGAGGCTGGGGAGACACTGCTAGCTAGCACTCTGGTACATACAGGACAGAGGCTGGGGAGACACTGCTAGCTAGCACTCTGGTACATACAGGACAGAGGCTGGGGAGACACTGCTAGCTAGCACTCTGGTACATACAGGACAGAGGCTGGGGAGACACTGCTAGCTAGCACTCTGGTACATACAGGACAGAGGCTGGGGAGACACTGCTAGCTAGCACTCTGGTACATACAGGACAGAGGCTGGGGAGACACTGCTAGCTAGCACTCTGGTACATACAGGACAGAGGCTGGGGAGACACTGCTAGCTAGCACTCTGGTACATACAGGACAGAGGCTGGGGAGACACTGCTAGCTAGCACTCTGGTACATACAGGACAGAGGCTGGGGAGACACTGCTAGCTAGCACTCTGGTACATACAGGACAGAGGCTGGGGAGACACTGCTAGCTAGCACTCTGGTACATACAGGACAGAGGCTGGGGAGACACTGCTAGCTAGCACTCTGGTACATACAGGACAGAGGCTGGGGAGACACTGCTAGCTAGCACTCTGGTACATACAGGACAGAGGCTGGGGAGACACTGCTAGCTAGCACTCTGGTACATACAGGACAGAGGCTGGGGAGACACTGCTAGCTAGCACTCTGGTACATGCAGGACAGAGGCTGGGGAGACACTGCTAGCTAGCACTCTGGTACATACAGGACAGAGGCTGGGGAGACACTGCTAGCTAGCACTCTGGTACATACAGGACAGAGGCTGGGGAGACACTGCTAGCTAGCACTCTGGTACATACAGGACAGAGGCTGGGGAGACACTGCTAGCTAGCACTCTGGTACATACAGGACAGAGGCTGGGGAGACACTGCTAGCTAGCACTCTGGTACATACAGGACAGAGGCTGGGGAGACACTGCTAGCTAGCACTCTGGTACATACAGGACAGAGGCTGGGGAGACACTGCTAGCTAGCACTCTGGTACATACAGGACAGAGGCTGGGGAGACACTGCTAGCTAGCACTCTGGTACATACAGGACAGAGGCTGGGGAGACACTGCTAGCTAGCACTCTGGTACATACAGGACAGAGGCTGGGGAGACACTGCTAGCTAGAATCCAGTGGGTTCTGGTCTTTAATAGTTGATTCTAAAATGTGTATTTGATCCTGTAAATGTTTTTGCTGTTTGTTATTTGTTATAGAGACCAAAAATATTAGATAAGTGGTTTATCCATACATCTCCTTTTTGGATAGATAACTCTTTGTGTTGTTGTTTGTTAGTGAGTTCCTATTTTAGACTATATATATATATACACATGGTTAGAATATATATATATATACATTTTAAAATGTAACCTTTATTTAACAAGGCAAGTCAGTTAATATTGTTTACAATGACGGCCTATCTGATATTCTATGGATTCCTCAATTACATTGAGCTGATTTCTGACATGCTGTTCCTTCTTTTCCTCCATTGTGTCTATCTGTATCGTTTTAGTGATTCACCGTAGTGAAGGTTTCCTGTGTTTCGGTTGGACAGGTTTCTCAAAAATGTTTTTTTTTCGTTCTTCATCAAACCATTTGTCATTGTTATTCATTTTCTTATGTTGTCTGCTTGAAAATGTTAGATTCTCCTCTCGCTCTCGCTGTCTCCTCAGATCTCCAGGCTCAAAGCTTCAGCCCACCAGGTTGGTAGAGTATAAATCTACAGTGATTATAGCAGTTCTATATGAGTCGACTTTATACCACATGGAGAATATCCTGGGTCCATACACACCATCCAGTCCATACACACCATCCAGTCCATACACACCATCCAGTCCATACACACCATCCAGTCCATACACACCATCCAGTCCATACACACCATCCAGTCCATACACACCATCCAGTCCATACACACCATCCAGTCCATACAAACCATCCAGTCCATACACACCATCCAGTCCATACACACCATCCAGTCCATACACACCATCCAGTCCATACAAACCATCCAGTCCATACACACCATCCAGTCCATACACACCATCCAGTCCATACACACCATCCAGTCCATACACACCATCCAGTCCATACAAACCATCCAGTCCATACACACCATCCAGTCCATACACACCATCCAGTCCATACACACCATCCAGTCCATACACACCATCCAGTCCATACACACCATCCAGTCCATACACACCATCCAGTCCATACACACCATCCAGTCCATACACACCATCCAGTCCATACACACCATCCAGTCCATACACACCATCCAGTCCATACAAACCATCCAGTCCATACACACCATCCAGTCCATACAAACCATCCAGTCCATACACACCATCCAGTCCATACACACCATCCAGTCCATACACACCATCCCAGTCCATACACACCATCCAGTCCATACACACCATCCAGTCCATACACACCATCCTGTCCATACACACCATCCAGTCCATACAAACCATCCAGTCCATACACACCATCCAGTCCATACACACCAGTCCAGTCCATACACACCATCCAGTCCATACACACCCATCCAGTCCAACACACCATCCAGTCCATACACACCATCCAGTCCATACCCACCATCCAGTCCATACACACCATCCAGTCCATACACACCATCCCCATCCAGTCCATACACACCATCCAGTCCATACACACATCCGTCCATACACACCATCCCAGTCCATACAAACCATCCAGTCCATACACACCATCCAGTCCATACACACCATCCAGTCCATACACACCATCCAGTCCATACACACATCCAGCCATACACACCATCCAGTCCATACACACCATCCAGTCCATACACACCATCCAGTCCATACACACCATCCAGTCCATACACACCATCAGTCCATACACCCCATCCAGTCCATACACACCATCCAGTCCATACACACCATCCAGTCCATACACACCATCCAGTCCATACACACCATCCAGTCCATACACACCATCCAGTCCATACACACCATCCAGTCCATACACACCATCCAGTCCATACACACCATCCAGTCCATACACCACCATCCAGTCCCTACACACCATCCAGTCCATACACACCATCCAGTCCATACACACCATCCAGTCCATACACACCATCCAGTCCATACACACCATCCAGTCCATACACACCATCCAGTCCATACACACCATCCAGTCCATACACACCATCCAGTCCATACACACCATCCAGTCCATACACAACCATCCAGTCCATACACACCATCCAGTCCATAACACACCATCCAGTCCATACACACCATCCAGTCCATACACACCATCCAGTCCATACACACCATCCAGTCCATACACACCATCCAGTCCATACACACCATCCAGTCCATACACACCATCCAGTCCATACATCCAGTCCATACACACCATCAGTCCATACAAACCATCCAGTCCATACACCATCCAGTCCATACACACCATCCAGTCCATACACACCATCCAGTCCTACACACCATCCAGTCCATAACACACCATCCAGTCCATACACACCATCCAGTCCATACACACAGCCAGTCCATACAACACCATCCAGTCCATACACACCATCCAGGCCATACACACCATCCAGTCCATACACACCATCCAGTCCATACACACCATCCAGTCCATACACACCATCCAGTCCATACACACCATCCAGCTCCAACACACCATCCAGTCCATACACACCATCCAGTCCATACACAACCATCCAGTCCATACAACCATCCAGTCCCATACACACCATCCAGTCCATACACACCATCCAGTCCATACACACCATCCAGTCCATACACCACCATCCAGTCCATACACACCATCCAGTCCATACACCACCATCCAGTCCATACACACCATCCAGTCCATACACACCATCCAGTCCATACACACCATCCAGTCCATACACACCATCCAGTCCATACACACCATCCAGTCCATACACACCATCCAGTCCATACAACACCATCCAGTCCATACACACACACATCCAGTCCAACCACACCATCCAGTCCATACACACCATCCAGTCCATAACACCACTCATCCAGTCCATACACACCATCCAGTCCATACACACCATCCAGTCCATACCACACCATCCAGTCCATACACACCATCCATTCCATACACACCATCCATCCATACACACCATCCAGTCCATACACACCATCCAGTCCATACAAACCATCCAGTCCATACACATCAGTCCATACACACCATCCAGTCCATACACACCATCCAGTCCATACACACCATCCAGTCCATAACACACCATCCAGTCCATACACACCCCCCCCCATCCAGTCCATACACACCATCCAGTCCATACACACCACTCCAGTCCATACACACCATCCAGTCCATACACACCATCCAGTCCATACACACCATCCAGTCCATACAACCACCCAGTCCATACACACCATCCAGTCCATACAAACCATCCAGTCCATACACACCATCCAGTCCATACACACCATCCAGTCCATACACACCATCCAGTCCATACACACCATCCAGTCCATACAAACCATCCAGTCCATACACACCATCCAGTCCATACACACCATCCAGTCCATACACACCATCCAGTCCATACACACCATCCAGTCCATACACACCATCCAGTCCATACACACCATCCAGTCCATACACACCATCCAGTCCATACAAACCAACACTATGAATACGTCCTGTTCCATGGAATTACTAACACTTGTCAACCACAAAGCATTACTGCTGCTAGAATAACAGAATCAATATCAAATTAAATGTATTTATAAAGCCCTTCGTACATCAGCTGATATCTCAAAGTGCTGTACAGAAACCCAGCCTAAAACCCCCTAACAACAAGCAATGCAGGTGTCCTCACCACTGTGTTTCACTCTCTGCTGTTTACAGCTGAACACTCAGTCAGACTGGTGAATGGGACCACTTCCTGCTCTGGCACAGCGGAAGTCTTCTACAGAGAGTGGTCGGGTCTATGTACTGAGTGGTCGGGCAGGCATGATGAGAGAGGCTAAGAGTGTGTGTAGAGAGCTGAGACTGTGGGAATGATGTAGCTGCATCTAGAGGGCCTCTGTTTGAAAAGAGAAGAAGAGGAGTCAGACTAGGTGGTTGTTATGCAAATGAGTATTATATTACAGAGTGTGACATCACAAGAAGAGGACGTAGTGTCTGTGTCAGACTAGGTGGTTGTTATGCAAATGAGTCTTCTATTACAGAGTGTGACATCATAAGAAGAGGACGTAGTGTCTGTGATGGTGAAAATCATCATCATGTGGTTGTTATGCAAATGAGTCTTCTATTACAGAGTGTGACATCATAAGAAGAGGACGTAGTGTCTGTGTCAGACTAGGGGGTTGTTATGTAAATGAGTCTTCTATTCCAGAGTGTGACATCACAAGAAGAGGACGTAGTGTCTGTGTCAGACTAGGTGGTTGTTAAGCAAATGAGTCTTCTATTACAGAGTGTGACATCATAAGAAGAGGACGTAGTGTCTGTGACGGTGAATATTATCATCATGTGATCTGTTCAGGTAAGATTTATTTGTATATTATACAATGACTAACACCTGCCTCTGATTGAGAACCATATCAGGCCAGGCATAGAAATAGACAAACTAGACATCCAACATAGAATGCCCACTCAGATCACACCCTGACCAACCAAAACATAGACACATACAAAGCAAACTATGGTCAGGGTGTGATCTGAGTGGGCATTCTATGTTGGATGTCTAGTTTGTCTATTTCTATGTACACATTCATACAACTTCCTCTGCAAAACAGTGACTGTTTAGCTCTTCAGTGGGAATCAAATGCAACTTAAATATCCCAGAATGCTTTTGTATTTTAACGTTATCTCAGTGAATGTCTCTACTCATCTCCACGGTCTCAGTGACTGTAGGCCCACTACTCATGTTGTCCTGTGAGGGTGGGTGGCTAGCACTGTTACATGACCACATCACATCACATCACCTCCTAATTTAAATATCCCAGAATGCTTATCTCAGTGAATGTCTCTACTCATCTCCACGGTCTCAGTGACTGTAGACCCACTACTCATGTTGTCCTGTGAGGGAGGGTGGCTAGCACTGTTACATGACCACATCACATCACATCACCTCCTAACTTAAATATCCCAGAATGCTTATCTCAGTGAATGTCTCTACTCATCTCCACGGTCTCAGTGACTGTAGGCCCACTACTCATGTTGTCCTGTGAGGGTGGGTGGCTAGCACTGTTACATGACCACATCACATCACCACCTCCTAACTTAAATATCCCAGAATGCTTATCTCAGTGAATGTCTCTACTCATCTCCACGGTCTCAGTGACTGTAGGCCCACTACTCATGTTGTCCTGTGAGGGAGGGTGGCTAGCACTGTTACATGACCACATCACATCACCTCCTAACTTAAATATCCCAGAATGCTTATCTCAGTGAATGTCTCTACTCATCTCCACGGTCTCAGTGACTGTAGGCCCACTACTCATGTTGTCCTGTGAGGGAGGGTGGCTAGCACTGTTACATGACCACATCACATCACATCACCTCCTAACTTAAATATCCCAGAATGCTTATCTCAGTGAATGTCTCTACTCATCTCCACGGTCACATGTCATGTTGTTGTCCTATCTAAATGAGGGAAAGTAGTTGAGGAGCTACGTTTTCTATTTCTCTCCTGTTGTTCCAGACGTCCATCTTCAGCCTGATACCAACATGTGTTGTCTCAGTGACTGTCTCTACTCATCTCCACGGTCTCAGTGACTGTAGGCCCACTACTCATGTTGCCCTGTGAGGGAGGGTGGCTGGCACTGTTACATGCTGATGTTATTGTCATATCTATAGGAAACTAGTTGAAGAGGTTTTTCTTGTTCTCTTTTATTGTTACAGATCTTCTGGTCCAGCCTGATATCTCCCTGACTGACTCAATGGGAGGGGTCTCCAGGGGCCAACATGTGTTGTCTCAGTGACTGTAGGCCCACTAGACCACCAGGAGGCAGAAGAGAGTGAACAGGGTGAGCAGCATGGATCTTTATGTCAATGCCATGGAGATGGACGGAGTAGGATGAAGCTGACCCTACATACTGATCTCAGGTCAGTTTTGTGTTTTAAATAGGAGTAGGATGAAGCTGACCCTACATACTGATCTCAGGTCAGTTTTGTGTTTTAACATCAGAGTAGGATGAAGCTGACCCTACATGCTGATCTCAGGTCAGTTTTATGTTTTAAATCGGAGTCAGAGTAGGATGAAGCTGACCCTACATACTGATCTCAGGTCAGTCTTGTGTTTTAACATCGGAGCAGTAGGATGAAGCTGACCCTACATACTGATCTCAGGTCAGTCTTGTGTTTTAACATCGGAGCAGTAGGATGAAGCTGACCCTACATACTGACCTCAGGTCAGTCTTGTGTTTTAACATCGGAGTAGGAGTAGGATGAAGCTGACCCTACATACTGACCTCAGGTCAGTCTTGTGTTTTCAAATCGATGGTCAGGAAAGCAACGATGTATAAAATGAGATGGAAAACCTTAAAGGAAAACCACCTCAAAATATATTTAGTTATTTGTTTCATTAGTCCCATTAACCCCATGTTACCCCAAACCCCATGTTACCCCATGTTACCCCAAACCCCATGTTACCCCAAACCCCATGTTACCCCAAACCCCATGTTACCCCATACCCCGTGTTACCCCAAACCCCATGTTACCCCATGTTACCCCAGACCCCATGTTACCCCAAACCCCATGTTACCCCAAACCCCATGTTACCCCAAACCCCATGTAACCATACATTAGTCCATTGTTGATATAGTCCCTAAATGTGTTGCATGTCGACAATCGAGTTTTTCAGATATAGAACTTTAAAGATATGCAGCCTGTATGGTAACATGGGGTTTGGGGTAACATGGGGTAACATGGGGTACCATGAGGTTCATGGGGTAACATGAGGTCTCATTGGGGTTTGGGGTAACATGGGGTTTGGGGTAGCATGGGGTAACATGGGGTTGGGGTTACATGGGGTTTGGGGTAACATGGGGTAACATGGGGAACAATGAGGTGCATGGGGTTTGGGGTAAGATGGGGTTTGGGGTAGCATGGGGTAACATGGGGTTGGGGTTACATGGGGTTTGGGGTAACATGGGGTTTGGGGTTACATGGGGATTGGGGTTACATGGGGTTTGGGGTTACATGGGGTTTGGGGTTACATGGGGTTTGGGGTTACATGGGGTTTGGGGTTACATGGGGTTTGGGGTAACATGGGGTTTGGGGTAACATGGGGTTTGGGGTTACATGGGGTTTGGGGTAACATGGGGTTTGGGGTTACATGGGGTTTGGGGTAACATGGGGTAACATGGGATTTGGGGTAACATGGGGTTTGGGGTAACACAGGGTTTTGGGGTAACACAGGGTTTTGGGTAACACGGGGTTTTGGGTAACACGGGGTTTTGGGTTAACATGGGGTTTGGGGTAACACAGGGGTTGGGTAACACAGGGTTTTGGGGTAACACAGGGGTTTTGGGATAACATGGGGTTTGGGGTAACATGGGGGTTTGGGTAACACAGGGTTTTGGGGTAACACAGGGGTTTTGGGATAACACAGGGTTTTGGATAACACAGGGTTTGGGTAACACAGGGGTTTGGGGTAACACAGGGTTTGGGGTAACACAGGGTTTTGGGTAACACGGTGGTTTTGGGTAACACAGGGGTTTGGGGTAACACAGGGTTTTGGGTAACACAGGGGTTTGGGGTAACACCGGGTTTTGGGTAACACAGGGGTTTGGGGTAACACAGGGTTTGGGGTAACACAGGGGTTTGGGTAACACAGGGTTTTGGGTAACACAGGGTTTTGGGTAACACAGGGGTTTGGGGTAACACAGGGTTTGGGGTAACACAGGGTTTTGGGTAACACAGGGGTTTGGGGTAACACAGGGTTTGGGGTAACCCAGGGTTTTGGGTAACACAGGGGTTTGGGGTAACACAGGGGTTTGGGGTAACACAGGGTTTTGGGTAACACAGGGTTTTGGGGTAACACAGGGGTTTGGGGTAACACAGGGTAACACGGGGGTTTGGGTAACACAGGGTTTTGGGGTAACACAGGGTTTTGGGGTAACACAGGGTTTTGGATAACACAGGGTTTTGGGTAACACAGGGGTTTGGGGTAACACAGGGTTTGGGGTAACACAGGGTTTGGGGTAAAATGGGGGTTTGGGGTAACATGGGGTTTGGGGTGACACAGGGTTTTGGGGTAACACGGGGTTTTGGGGTAACACAGGGTTTTGGGGTAACACGGGGGTTTGGGGTAACACGGGGTTTTGGGGTAACACAGGGGTTGGGGTAACACAGGGTTTTGGGGTAACACAGGGTAACACAGGGGTTAGGGTAACACAGGGTTTTGGGGTAACACAGGGTTTGGGGTAACACATGGTTTGGGGGTAACACAGGGGTTTGGGGTAACACAGGGTAACACGGGGGTTTGGGTAACACAGGGTTTTGGGGTAACACAGGGTTTTGGGGTAACACAGGGTTTTGGGTAACACAGGGTTTTGGGGTAACACAGGGGTTTGGGTAACACAGGGTTTGGGGTAACACAGGGTTTTGGGGTAACACAGGGTAACACAGGGTTTTGGGGTAACACAGGGTAACACGGGGTTTGGGGTAACACAGGGGTTTGGGGTAACACAGGGGTTTGGGGTAACACAGGGGTTTGGGGTAACACAGGGTTTTGGGGTAACACAGGGGTTTGGGGTAACACAGGGTTTGGGGTAACACAGGGGTTTGGGGTAACACAGGGTTTTGGGGTAACACAGGGTTTGGGGTAACACAGGGTTTTGGGGTAACACAGGGTAACACGGGGTAACACAGGGTTTTGGGGTAACACAGGGTAACACAGGGGTTGGGGGTAACACAGGATAACACAGGGTAACACAGGGTAACACAGGGTAACACGGGGGTTGGGGTAACACAGGGTAACACGGGGTAACACAGGGTAACACGGGGTAACACGGGGTAACACGGGGTAACACAGGGTAACACAGGGTAACACAGGGTAACACGGGGTAACACAGGGTACACAGGGTAACACAGGGGAACACAGGGTAACACAGGGTAACACAGGGGTTGGGGTAACACAGGGTAACACAGGGTAACACAGGGTAACACGGGGTAACACAGGGTAACACGGGGTAACACAGGGGTTGGGGTAACACAGGGTAACACGGGGTAACACGGGGTAACACGGGGTGACACGGGGTAACACAGGGGGTAACACAGGGTAACACGGCATTTACTGCTTTTGGTTTTTGTCTTTATTTTGTCTTATTTTGTTTACTCTTAGATTTCTTATTTTGTTTACTCTTAGATTTCTTATTTTGTTTACTCTTAGATTTCTTATTTTGTTTACTCTTAGATTTCTTATTTTGTTTACTCTTAGATTTCTTATTTTGTTTACTCTTAGATTTCTTATTTTGAAGTGTTATCATGTTTCATTAGTCCATGTAATCACCTGTTTATTATTTATAGATGTCTCCTTTCCGTCAAGTCAGGTAGTCATCGTTATTATAATCACCTGATTATTCTTTGACGGGGATTCAATCCGATTGCGAGTTGTGGCGAGCTTGTTAATTAAAGGTAAATTCCCATTGAGACAACATCTGCAGCGTTAACCATGACTGTGATCTCCATCTGTCTATAATCAGCCTGAGGAGGTCTATAAACCAGCCTGAGGAGATCTATAACCAGCCTGAGGAGGTCTATAACCAGCTTGAGGAGGTCTATAACCAGCCTGAGGAGGTCTATAACCAGCTTGAGGAGGTCTATAACCAGCCTAAGTAGGTCTATAACCAGACTGAGGAGGTCTATAACCAGCTTGAGGAAGTATATAACCAGCCTGAGGAGGTCTATAACCAGCCTGAGGAGGTCTATAACCAGCCTGAGGAGGTCTATAACCAGCCTAAGTAGGTCTATAACCAGCCTGAGGAGGTGTATAACCAGCCTGAGGAGGTCTATAGCCAGCCTGAGGAGGTCTATAACCAGCATGAGGAGGTCTATAATCAGCCCGAGGAGGTCTATAACCAACCTGAGGAGGTCTATAACCAGCCTGAGGAGGTCTATAACCAACCTGAGGAGGTTTATAACTCCATTCCTATTCTATTCACAGTTTAGAGAAATTGATCTAAATGGAAATGAGCTATAATCAGGCTGGTTAATCTGATGCATGTCTTGAATTTCGAAAAATCCACTCGCACTCGGCCCCGCCCCACCTACTCAGCCAATCAGGAGCCGCTACTGCGTAACATTTGCTAAACGGTACGTGCTAAATAGTATGCAACGATTAGTGCATAGTATGCAATTGAAGTATGTAGTACACTGGTATGGGTATTCAGACCTCCCTCTCTCTCCTCCTCCTCTCCTCTCGTTCTCTCCACTGTTCCCTCTGCCGGTCACTTCCCTCTCATCACCTGCAGTGGGCGGAGTCGTGCCTGAGAGCTGTGCTCTGGTTGGCTAAGCTGGAAAGAGGCTGCAGCGACAGAACCACAGCATCCTCTACTCTCGCTTTCTCCCTCTCTCCTTTTCGCTCATCCCGCCACCCTTCTCTCTCTCTCTCTCTCCTTTCCTCTCCACACAGACACACGTGCCCCTGCCTGCCTGCCTGCTCAGTGACACTGCAGTACAGAGGACATAGCAGCAGCAGCAGACAGGCAGAGAGACACGCAGGCAGAGAGACACGCAGGCAGAGAGACAGAAAGGCAGAGAGACAGGCAGGCAAAACAAGCCGACAGGCAGAACGTAGGAAGGTGTGTCGAGGCCTTGTCTCCTCTTCCTCCTCCTCCTCGAGAAGCAGAGATCCTGTTCTCCTGCTCTCTCCTTCAAGGACTTCCACACTCTGAGACCAAGAACTACTACTGCTACAGTTCCTGTTCCTGTTTGTTAGCAAGGAAATACTGCTGCTACTACTGCTGCTACTACAATTCCTGTTCCTGTTTGTTACCAAGGAAATACTACTGCTGCTACAGTTCCTGTTCCTGTTTGTTACCAAGGAAATACTTCTGCTACTACTGCTACTATAATTCCTGTTCCTGTTTGTTACCAAGGAAATACTCCTGCTACTACTGCTACTGCTACAGTTCCTGTTTGTTACCAAGGAAATACTCCTGTTACTACTGCTACAATTCCTGTTCCTGTTTGTTACCAAGGAAATACTGCTGCTACTACTGCTACAATTACTTTTTGTTACCAAGGAAATACTACTGCTGCTACAGTTCCTGTTCCTGTTTGTTACCAAGGAAATACTCCTGCTACTACTACTACAATTCCTGTTCCTGTTTGTTACCAAGGAAATACTACTACTGCTACAGTTCCTGTTCCTGTTTGTTACCAAGGAAATACTGCAGCGCAGTGGATATTATCACGCACACGGAGGAGTGCTACTCTCTCCCTCTCTTTCTCTCACAGTCACAGGCAGACAAATGGACGACTTTCTCTAACAGCGTATCAGTGGATTTCTCATTGTTTCGGGACTTCTCTTGCTGGCCTGGTGTGTGTAGTGGTGTGTGTAGTGGTGTGTGTAGTGTGTGTTTTTATCAGAGGTCACGCCGCGTGCTGTGGGAGTGTGTGTGGGCGATCCACCTTCTCTCAGGTCCCCTCCCCTCTCATCCTTTTCTACCTAATCTCTCTCTCTCTCTCCACCCCCCTCTCCTGTTCACCCTTCCGTCCCTCTCCACACCTCACCAAACTCCTTCCCTCTCTTCCCCCTCTCTCTCTCTCCATCCTCACCACACCTCTCCCTCTCTTCCCTCTATCCTCTCTATTCCTCCGCCCCTCCATATCCCACGATGCCTTGCCCCAGGCCACTGCGCTAGGCCCCAGCAGTATGGGCAGAGCCTGGGAGGGGAGAGAGAGCTCTGATTGGTCCAGGTCGGGTCCCCCTTCCTTTGCTTCCAATGGGGGAGGACACCGAGAGCTCCAAAGGCAACCACAGCTTCCTGCGAGACTACGTCACCGAAGGTAGGCTTATAACACCTCTGTTATCTTAAGTAGGTTTATAACACCTCTGTCACCATATGTAGGTTTATAATATCACTATGTTACCTTACATAGCTTTATAACACATCTATGTCACCTTAAGTAGGTTTATAACACCTCTGTTATCTTAAGTAGGTTTATAATACCACTGTTACCTTAAATAGGTTTATAACACCTCTGTTATCTTAAGTAGGTTTATAACACCTCTGTTATCTTAAGTAGGTTTATAACACATCTATGTCACCTTAAGTAGGTTTATAACAGCTCTATGTCACCTTAAGTAGGCTTATAACACCTTTGTTATCTTAAGTATGTCTATAACACCGTCTTTACCTTAAGTAGGTTTATAATATCACTATGTTACCTTACTTAGGTTTATAACAGCTCTATGTCACCTTAAGTAGGTTTATAACACCTCTGTCACCATATGTAGGTTTATAACACCTCTGTCACCATATGTAGGTTTATAATATCACGATGATACCTTACATAGGTTTATAATATCACGATGATACCTTACATAGGTTTATAACAGCTCTATGTCACCTTACGTAGGTTTATAACACATCTATTTTACCTTAAGTAGGTTTATAATGGCTCTATGTCACATTAGGTAGGATTATAATATCACTATGTTACCTTACATAGGTTTATAACAGCTCTATGTCACCTTAAGTAGGTTTATAACACCTCTGTTACCATATGTAGGTTTGTAACACCTCTGTTACCATATGTAGGTTTATAACACCTCTGTTACCATATGTAGGTTTGTAATATCACTATGTCACCTTACATAGGTTTATAACAGCTCTATGTCACCTTAAGTAGGTTTATAATACCACTATATAATCAAAGCTTATAATACATCTATTTTACCTTAAGTAGGTCTATAATGGCTCTGTCACATTAGGTAGGTTTATAATACCTCTATGTTCGATTAAGTTCGCGTATTATAACTCTGTCAAGTTACGTAGACCTAGAGCGCCACTTAGTTTCCCGAAGGTAGGCTTCCAACATATCTCTGTTACCGAAGGTAGGCTTCCAACATATCTCTGTTACCGAAGATAGGCTTCCAACATATCTCTGTTACCGAAGGTAGGCTTCCAACATATCTCTGTTACCGAAGGTAGGCTTCCAATATATCTATGTTACCGAAGGTAGGCTTCCAACATATCTCTGTTACCGAAGGTAGGCTTCCAACATATCTCTGTTACCGAAGGTAGACTTCCAATATATCTATGTTACCGAAGGTAGGCTTCCAACACATCTCTGTTACCGAAGGGAGGCTTCCAAAATATCTCTGTTACCGAAGGTAGGCTTCCAATATATCTCTGTTATTGAAGGTAGGCTTCCAATATATCTCTGTTACCGAAGGTAGGCTTCCAATATATCTCTGTTACCGAAGGTAGTCTTCCAATATATCTCTGTTACCGAAGGTAGACTTCCAACATATCTCTGTTACCGAAGGTAGGCTTCCAATATATCTCTGTTACCGAAGGTAGGCTTCCAATATATCTCTGTTACCGAAGGTAGGCTTCCAACATATCTCTGTTACCGAAGGTAGACTTCCAATATATCTATGTTACCGAAGGTAGGCTTCCAATATATCTATGTTACCGAAGGTAGGCTTCCAACACATCTCTGTTACCGAAGGGAGGCTTCCAAAATATCTCTGTTACCGAAGGTAGGCTTCCAATATATCTCTGTTACCGAAGGTAGGCTTCCAACATATCTCTGTTACTGAAGGTAGGCTTCCAACATATCTCTGTTACCGAAGGTAGGCTTCCAACATATCTCTGTTACCGAAGGTAGGCTTCCAACATATCTCTGTTACCGAAGGTAGGCTTCCAACATATCTCTGTTACTGAAGATAGGCTTCCAACATAACTCTGTTACTGAAGGTAGGCTTCCAACATATCTCTGTTACCGAAGGTAGGCTTCCAACATATCTCTGTCAATGAAGTTAGGCTTCCAACATATCTCTGTTACCGAAGGTAGGCTTCCAACATATCTCTGTTACCGAAGGTAGGCTTCCAACATATCTCTGTTACCGAAGGTAGGCTTCCAACATATCTCTGTTACCGAAGGTAGGCTTCCAATATATCTATGTTACCGAAGGTAGGCTTCCAACATATCTCTGTTACCGAAGGTAGACTTCCAATATATCTATGTTACCGAAGGTAGGCTTCCAACACATCTCTGTTACCGAAGGGAGGCTTCCAAAATATCTCTGTTACCGAAGGTAGGCTTCCAATATATCTCTGTTATTGAAGGTAGGCTTCCAATATATCTCTGTTACCGAAGGTAGGCTTCCAATATATCTCTGTTACCGAAGGTAGTCTTCCAATATATCTCTGTTACCGAAGGTAGACTTCCAACATATCTCTGTTACCGAAGGTAGGCTTCCAATATATCTCTGTTACCGAAGGTAGGCTTCCAATATATCTCTGTTACCGAAGGTAGGCTTCCAACATATCTCTGTTACCGAAGGTAGACTTCCAATATATCTATGTTACCGAAGGTAGGCTTCCAATATATCTATGTTACCGAAGGTAGGCTTCCAACACATCTCTGTTACCGAAGGGAGGCTTCCAAAATATCTCTGTTACCGAAGGTAGGCTTCCAATATATCTCTGTTACCGAAGGTAGGCTTCCAACATATCTCTGTTACTGAAGGTAGGCTTCCAACATATCTCTGTTACCGAAGGTAGGCTTCCAACATATCTCTGTTACCGAAGGTAGGCTTCCAACATATCTCTGTTACCGAAGGTAGGC
Source organism: Oncorhynchus kisutch (assembly GCF_002021735.2). NCBI lineage: Eukaryota > Metazoa > Chordata > Actinopteri > Salmoniformes > Salmonidae > Oncorhynchus > Oncorhynchus kisutch. Next base: position 11,890,675 of record NW_022261984.1, on the reverse strand, counting down.
TTCCAACATATCTCTGTTACTGAAGATAGGCTTCCAACATAACTCTGTTACTGAAGGTAGGCTTCCAACATATCTCTGTTACCGAAGGTAGGCTTCCAACATATCTCTGTCAATGAAGTTAGGCTTCCAACATATCTCTGTTACCGAAGGTAGGCTTCCAACATATCTCTGTTACTGAAGGTAGGCTTCCAACATATCTCTGTTACCGAAGGTAGGCTTCCAATATATCTATGTTACCGAAGGTAGGCTTCCAACACATCTCTGTTACCGAAGGGAGGCTTCCAAAATATCTCTGTTACCGAAGGTAGGCTTCCAATATATCTCTGTTATCGAAGGTAGGCTTCCAATATATCTCTGTTACCGAAGGTAGGCTTCCAATATATCTCTGTTACCGAAGGTAGTCTTCCAATATATCTCTGTTACCGAAGGTAGACTTCCAACATATCTCTGTTACCGAAGGTAGGCTTCCAATATATCTCTGTTACCGAAGGTAGGCTTCCAATATATCTCTGTTACCGAAGGTAGACTTCCGACATATCTCTGTTACCGAAGGTAGGCTTCCAACATATCTCTGTTACCGAAGGTAGGCTTCCAACATATCTCTGTTACCGAAGGTAGGCTTCCAACATATCTCTGTTACCGAAGGTAGGCTTCCAACATATCTCTGTTACTGAAGATAGGCTTCCAACATATCTCTGTTACTGAAGGTAGGCTTCCAACATATCTCTGTTACCGAAGGTAGGCTTCCAACATATCTCTGTCAATGAAGTTAGGCTTCCAACATATCTCTGTTACCGAAGGTAGGCTTCCAACATATCTCTGTTACTGAAGGTAGGCTTCCAACATATCTCTGTTACCGAAGGTAGGCTTCCAATATATCTATGTTACCGAAGGTAGGCTTCCAACACATCTCTGTTACCGAAGGGAGGCTTCCAAAATATCTCTGTTACCGAAGGTAGGCTTCCAATATATCTCTGTTATCGAAGGTAGGCTTCCAATATATCTCTGTTACCGAAGGTAGTCTTCCAATATATCTCTGTTACCGAAGGTAGACTTCCAACATATCTCTGTTACCGAAGGTAGGCTTCCAATATATCTCTGTTACCGAAGGTAGGCTTCCAATATATCTCTGTTACCGAAGGTAGACTTCCGACATATCTCTGTTACCGAAGGTAGGCTTCCAAAATATCTCTGTTACCGAAGGTAGGCTTCCAACATATCTCTGTTAACTTAGGTAGGCTTCCAATATATCTATGTTACCGAAGGTAGGCTTCCAACACATCTCTGTTACCGAAGGTAGACTTACAATATATCTCTGTTACCGAAGGTAGGCTTTCAATATATCTCTGTTACCGAAGGTAGGCTTCCAATATATCTCTGTTACCGAAGATAGGCTTCCAATATATCTCTGTTACCGAAGGTAGGCTTCCAATATATCTCTGTTACCGAAGGTAGGCTTCCAATATATCTCTGTTACCGAAGGTAGGCTTCCAACACATCTCTGTTACCGAAGGTAGACTTACAATATATCTCTGTTACCGAAGGTAGGCTTCCAACATATCTCTGTTACCGAAGATAGGCTTCCAACATAACTCTGTTACTGAAGGTAGGCTTCCAAAATATGTCTGTTACCGAAGGTAGGCTTCCAATATATCTCTGTTACCGAAGGTAGGCTTCCAATATATCTCTGTTACCGAATGTAGGCTTCCAATATATCTCTGTTACCGAAGGTAGGCTTCCAACACATCTCTGTTACCGAAGGTAGACTTACAATATATCTCTGTTACCGAAGGTAGGTTTCCAATATATCTCTGTTACCGAAGGTAGGCTTCCAATATATCTATGTTACCGAAGGTAGGCTTCCAATATATCTCTGTTACCGAAGGGAGGCATCCAGCACCTCTTTTGTCAATTTAGGTAGGTTTATAATACCTCTCTGTCCACTTAGGTACACTTAGTTACAAAAGATAGGCCTACAACTAGTTTAGAAGCAGAGATGTTTGTTTGTTTGAGAGAGAGAGTTAGGGGTTCAGAGCTGGACTCCTCCATGTTGCTGGCTGTCTCTGTTACGTACATTATTAAGGACATTACCAGATATAGAGGTAATGTACGTAAAACTGAGCCCAGAATAGACATGCTTGTTGAAGCTCATTAGGACTGTGTGTGTTTTCTAGTCTACACCTGTGTGATGTGTGATCAATCAGTTTAGTCCAGTTCAGAATGAAAATTATTTATTGTATTTTTAGCAGCAACAGATCCAACCTAGATAGATATGTACGAGTGTTTTTAATGGGGGGGGGGGGGGGGATAAACACGAATATATATTAACATGAATATTTAATTGCAGTGTTATTTATTTTGGTCTGTATTGCATTTGTTTTAGGCATAAGAGCAATGAAATGTACCAATATGTACATATAGTTGCATATTTTCCTGAGCTTATGTCCGAGGAAAACACAACATTTCTAATTTGGGTCTCAGGCTGAAAAACTTTAAGAACCCCTGCCTAATGGGGTAGTAACGGTATGATAGTAGGATGCTGACTCAGTGGTTCTGAACCCTTATGGGGTAGTAACGGTATGATAGTAGGATGCTGACTCAGTGGTTCTGAACCCTTATGGGGTAGTAACAGTATGATAGTAGGATGCTGACTCAGTGGTTCTGAACCCTTATGGGGTAGTAACAGTATAATAGTAGGATGCTGACTCAGTGGTTCTGAACCCTTATTGGGTAGTAACAGTATGATGCTGACTCAGTGGTTCTGAACCCTTATGGGGTAGTAACAGTATGATAGTAGCATGCTGACTCAGTGGTTCTGAACCCTTATGGGGTAGTAACAGTATGATAGTAGGATGCTGACTCAGTGGATCTGAACCCTTATGGGTTAGTAACAGTATGATAGTAGGATGCTGACTCAGTGGTTTTGAACCCTTATGGGGTAGTAACAGTATGATAGTAGGATGCTGACTCAGTGGTTTTGAACCCTTATGGGGTAGTAACAGTATGATAGTAGGATGCTGACTCAGTGGTTTTGAACCCTTATGGGGTAGTAACAGTATGATAGTAGGATGCTGACTCAGTGGATCTGAACCCTTATGGGTTAGTAACAGTATGATAGTAGGATGCTGAATCAGTGGTTCTGAACCCTTATGGGGTAGTAACAGTATGATAGTAGGATGCTGACTCAGTGGTTCTGAACCCTTATGGGGTAGTAACAGTATGATAGTAGGATGCTGAATCAGTGGTTCTGAACCCTTATGGGGTAGTAACAATATGATAGAAGGATGCTGACTCAGTGGTTCTGATCCCTTATGGGGTAGTAACAGTATGATAGTAGGATGCTGACTCAGTTGTTCTGAACCCTTATGGGGTAGTAACAGTATGACAGTAGGATGCTGACTCAGTGGTTCTGATCCCTTATGGGGTAGTAACAGTATGACAGTAGGATGCTGACTCAGTGGTTGTGAACCCTTATGGGGTAGTAACAGTATGACAGTAGGATGCTGACTCAGTGGTTCTGATCCCTTATGGGGTAGTAACAGTATGACAGTAGGATGCTGACTCAGTGGTTCTGATCCCTTATGGGGTAGTAACAGTATGACAGTAGGATGCTGACTCAGTGGTTCTGAACCCTTATGGGGTAGTAACAGTATGACAGTAGGATGCTGACTCAGTTGTTCTGAACCCTTATGGGGTAGTAACAGTATGACAGTAGGATGCTGACTCAGTGGATCTGAACCCTTATGGGGTAGTAACAGTATGACAGTAGGATGCTGACTCAGTGGTTCTGAACCCTTATGGGGTAGTAACAGTATGATAGTAGGATGCTGACTCAGTGGTTCTGATCCCTTATGGGGTAGTAACAGTATGATGCTGACTCAGTGGTTCTGAACCCTTATGGGGTAGTAACAGTATGATAGTAGGATGCTGACTCAGTGGTTCTGATCCCTTATGGGGTAGTAACAGTATGATGCTGACTCAGTGGTTCTGAACCCTTATGGGGTAGTAACAGTATGACAGTAGGATGCTGACTCAGTGGTTCTGAACCCTTATGGGGTAGTAACAGTATGACAGTAGGATGCTGACTCAGTGGTTCTGATCCCTTATGGGGTAGTAACAGTATGATAGTAGGATGCTGACTCAGTGGTTCTGAACCCTTATGGGGTAGTAACAGTATGACAGTAGGATGCTGACTCAGTGGTTCTGATCCCTTATGGGGTAGTAACAGTATGACAGTAGGATGCTGACTCAGTGGTTCTGAACCCTTATGGGGTAGTAACAGTATGACAGTAGGATGCTGACTCAGTGGTTCTGAACCCTTATGGGGTAGTAACAGTATGACAGTAGGATGCTGACTCAGTGGTTCTGAACCCTTATGGGGTAGTAACAGTATGACAGTAGGATGCTGACTCAGTGGTTCTGAACCCTTATGGGGTAGTAACAGTATGATAGTAGGATGCTGACTCAGTGGTTCTGAACCCTTATGGGGTAGTAACAGTATGACAGTAGGATGCTGACTCAGTGGTTCTGAACCCTTATGGGGTAGTAACAGTATGACAGTATGATGCTGACTCAGTGGTTCTGAACCCTTATGGGGTAGTAACAGTATGACAGTAGGATGCTGACTCAGTGGTTCTGATCCCTTATGGGGTAGTAACAGTATGACAGTAGGATGCTGACTCAGTGGTTCTGAACCCTTATGGGGTAGTAACAGTATGATAGTAGGATGCTGACTCAGTGGTTCTGAACCCTTATGGGGTAGTAACAGTATGACAGTAGGATGCTGACTCAGTTGTTCTGAACCCTTATGGGGTAGTAACAGTATGACAGTAGGATGCTGACTCAGTGGATCTGAACCCTTATGGGGTAGTAACAGTATGACAGTAGGATGCTGACTCAGTGGTTCTGATCCCTTATGGGATAGTAACAGTATGACAGTAGGATGCTGACTCAGTGGTTCTGAACCCTTATGGGGTAGTAACAGTATGATAGTAGGATGCTGACTCAGTGGTTCTGATCCCTTATGGGGTAGGAACAGTATGATGCTGACTCAGTGGTTCTGAACCCTTATGGGGTAGTAACAGTATGATAGTAGGATGCTGACTCAGTGGTTCTGATCCCTTATGGGGTAGTAACAGTATGATGCTGACTCAGTGGTTCTGATCCCTTATGGGGTAGTAACAGTATGATAGTAGGATGCTGACTCAGTGGTTCTGAACCCTTATGGGGTAGTAACAGTATGACAGTAGGATGCTGACTCAGTGGTTCTGAACCCTTATGGGGTGGTAACAGTATGACAGTAGGATGCTGACTCAGTGGTTCTGAACCCTTATGGGGTAGTAACAGTATGACAGTAGGATGCTGACTCAGTGGTTCTGAACCCTTATGGGGTAGTAACAGTATGATAGTAGGATGCTGACTCAGTGGTTCTGAACCCTTATGGGGTAGTAACAGTATGACAGTAGGATGCTGACTCAGTTGTTCTGAACCATTATGGGGTAGTAACAGTATGACAGTAGGATGCTGACTCAGTGGATCTGAACCCTTATGGGGTAGTAACAGTATGACAGTAGGATGCTGACTCAGTGGTTCTGATCCCTTATGGGATAGTAACAGTATGACAGTAGGATGCTGACTCAGTGGTTCTGAACCCTTATGGGGTAGTAACAGTATGATAGTAGGATGCTGACTCAGTGGTTCTGATCCCTTATGGGGTAGTAACAGTATGATGCTGACTCAGTGGTTCTGAACCCTTATGGGGTAGTAACAGTATGATAGTAGGATGCTGACTCAGTGGTTCTGATCCCTTATGGGGTAGTAACAGTATGATGCTGACTCAGTGGTTCTGAACCCTTATGGGGTAGTAACAGTATGACAGTAGGATGCTGACTCAGTGGTTCTGAACCCTTATGGGGTAGTAACAGTATGACAGTAGGATGCTGACTCAGTGGTTCTGATCCCTTATGGGGTAGTAACAGTATGATAGTAGGATGCTGACTCAGTGGTTCTGAACCCTTATGGGGTAGTAACAGTATGACAGTAGGATGCTGACTCAGTGGTTCTGATCCCTTATGGGGTAGTAACAGTATGACAGTAGGATGCTGACTCAGTGGTTCTGAACCCTTATGGGGTAGTAACAGTATGACAGTAGGATGCTGACTCAGTGGTTCTGAACCCTTATGGGGTAGTAACAGTATGACAGTAGGATGCTGACTCAGTGGTTCTGAACCCTTATGGGGTAGTAACAGTATGACAGTAGGATGCTGACTCAGTGGTTCTGATCCCTTATGGGGTAGTAACAGTATGATAGTAGGATGCTGACTCAGTGGTTCTGAACCCTTATGGGGTAGTAACAGTATGACAGTAGGATGCTGACTCAGTGGTTCTGATCCCTTATGGGGTAGTAACAGTATGACAGTAGGATGCTGACTCAGTGGTTCTGAACCCTTATGGGGTAGTAACAGTATGACAGTAGGATGCTGACTCAGTGGTTCTGAACCCTTATGGGGTAGTAACAGTATGACAGTAGGATGCTGACTCAGTGGTTCTGAACCCTTATGGGGTAGTAACAGTATGATAGTAGGATGCTGACTCAGTGGTTCTGAACCCTTATGGGGTAGTAACAGTATGACAGTAGGATGCTGACTCAGTGGTTCTGAACCCTTATGGGGTAGTAACAGTATGACAGTATGATGCTGACTCAGTGGTTCTGAACCCTTATGGGGTAGTAACAGTATGACAGTAGGATGCTGACTCAGTGGTTCTGATCCCTTATGGGGTAGTAACAGTATGACAGTAGGATGCTGACTCAGTGGTTCTGAACCCTTATGGGGTAGTAACAGTATGATAGTAGGATGCTGACTCAGTGGTTCTGAACCCTTATGGGGTAGTAACAGTATGACAGTAGGATGCTGACTCAGTTGTTCTGAACCCTTATGGGGTAGTAACAGTATGACAGTAGGATGCTGACTCAGTGGATCTGAACCCTTATGGGGTAGTAACAGTATGACAGTAGGATGCTGACTCAGTGGTTCTGATCCCTTATGGGATAGTAACAGTATGACAGTAGGATGCTGACTCAGTGGTTCTGAACCCTTATGGGGTAGTAACAGTATGATAGTAGGATGCTGACTCAGTGGTTCTGAACCCTTATGGGGTAGTAACAGTATGACAGTAGGATGCTGACTCAGTGGTTCTGAACCCTTATGGGGTAGTAACAGTATGACAGTATGATGCTGACTCAGTGGTTCTGAACCCTTATGGGGTAGTAACAGTATGACAGTAGGATGCTGACTCAGTGGTTCTGATCCCTTATGGGGTAGTAACAGTATGACAGTAGGATGCTGACTCAGTGGTTCTGAACCCTTATGGGGTAGTAACAGTATGATAGTAGGATGCTGACTCAGTGGTTCTGAACCCTTATGGGGTAGTAACAGTATGACAGTAGGATGCTGACTCAGTTGTTCTGAACCCTTATGGGGTAGTAACAGTATGACAGTAGGATGCTGACTCAGTGGATCTGAACCCTTATGGGGTAGTAACAGTATGACAGTAGGATGCTGACTCAGTGGTTCTGATCCCTTATGGGATAGTAACAGTATGACAGTAGGATGCTGACTCAGTGGTTCTGAACCCTTATGGGGTAGTAACAGTATGATAGTAGGATGCTGACTCAGTGGTTCTGATCCCTTATGGGGTAGGAACAGTATGATGCTGACTCAGTGGTTCTGAACCCTTATGGGGTAGTAACAGTATGATAGTAGGATGCTGACTCAGTGGTTCTGATCCCTTATGGGGTAGTAACAGTATGATGCTGACTCAGTGGTTCTGATCCCTTATGGGGTAGTAACAGTATGATAGTAGGATGCTGACTCAGTGGTTCTGAACCCTTATGGGGTAGTAACAGTATGACAGTAGGATGCTGACTCAGTGGTTCTGAACCCTTATGGGGTGGTAACAGTATGACAGTAGGATGCTGACTCAGTGGTTCTGAACCCTTATGGGGTAGTAACAGTATGACAGTAGGATGCTGACTCAGTGGTTCTGAACCCTTATGGGGTAGTAACAGTATGATAGTAGGATGCTGACTCAGTGGTTCTGAACCCTTATGGGGTAGTAACAGTATGACAGTAGGATGCTGACTCAGTTGTTCTGAACCATTATGGGGTAGTAACAGTATGACAGTAGGATGCTGACTCAGTGGATCTGAACCCTTATGGGGTAGTAACAGTATGACAGTAGGATGCTGACTCAGTGGTTCTGATCCCTTATGGGATAGTAACAGTATGACAGTAGGATGCTGACTCAGTGGTTCTGAACCCTTATGGGGTAGTAACAGTATGATAGTAGGATGCTGACTCAGTGGTTCTGATCCCTTATGGGGTAGTAACAGTATGATGCTGACTCAGTGGTTCTGAACCCTTATGGGGTAGTAACAGTATGATAGTAGGATGCTGACTCAGTGGTTCTGATCCCTTATGGGGTAGTAACAGTATGATGCTGACTCAGTGGTTCTGAACCCTTATGGGGTAGTAACAGTATGACAGTAGGATGCTGACTCAGTGGTTCTGAACCCTTATGGGGTAGTAACAGTATGACAGTAGGATGCTGACTCAGTGGTTCTGATCCCTTATGGGGTAGTAACAGTATGATAGTAGGATGCTGACTCAGTGGTTCTGAACCCTTATGGGGTAGTAACAGTATGACAGTAGGATGCTGACTCAGTGGTTCTGATCCCTTATGGGGTAGTAACAGTATGACAGTAGGATGCTGACTCAGTGGTTCTGAACCCTTATGGGGTAGTAACAGTATGACAGTAGGATGCTGACTCAGTGGTTCTGAACCCTTATGGGGTAGTAACAGTATGACAGTAGGATGCTGACTCAGTGGTTCTGAACCCTTATGGGGTAGTAACAGTATGACAGTAGGATGCTGACTCAGTGGTTCTGATCCCTTATGGGGTAGTAACAGTATGATAGTAGGATGCTGACTCAGTGGTTCTGAACCCTTATGGGGTAGTAACAGTATGACAGTAGGATGCTGACTCAGTGGTTCTGATCCCTTATGGGGTAGTAACAGTATGACAGTAGGATGCTGACTCAGTGGTTCTGAACCCTTATGGGGTAGTAACAGTATGACAGTAGGATGCTGACTCAGTGGTTCTGAACCCTTATGGGGTAGTAACAGTATGACAGTAGGATGCTGACTCAGTGGTTCTGAACCCTTATGGGGTAGTAACAGTATGATAGTAGGATGCTGACTCAGTGGTTCTGAACCCTTATGGGGTAGTAACAGTATGACAGTAGGATGCTGACTCAGTGGTTCTGAACCCTTATGGGGTAGTAACAGTATGACAGTATGATGCTGACTCAGTGGTTCTGAACCCTTATGGGGTAGTAACAGTATGACAGTAGGATGCTGACTCAGTGGTTCTGATCCCTTATGGGGTAGTAACAGTATGACAGTAGGATGCTGACTCAGTGGTTCTGAACCCTTATGGGGTAGTAACAGTATGATAGTAGGATGCTGACTCAGTGGTTCTGAACCCTTATGGGGTAGTAACAGTATGACAGTAGGATGCTGACTCAGTTGTTCTGAACCCTTATGGGGTAGTAACAGTATGACAGTAGGATGCTGACTCAGTGGATCTGAACCCTTATGGGGTAGTAACAGTATGACAGTAGGATGCTGACTCAGTGGTTCTGATCCCTTATGGGATAGTAACAGTATGACAGTAGGATGCTGACTCAGTGGTTCTGAACCCTTATGGGGTAGTAACAGTATGATAGTAGGATGCTGACTCAGTGGTTCTGATCCCTTATGGGGTAGGAACAGTATGATGCTGACTCAGTGGTTCTGAACCCTTATGGGGTAGTAACAGTATGATAGTAGGATGCTGACTCAGTGGTTCTGATCCCTTATGGGGTAGTAACAGTATGATGCTGACTCAGTGGTTCTGATCCCTTATGGGGTAGTAACAGTATGATAGTAGGATGCTGACTCAGTGGTTCTGAACCCTTATGGGGTAGTAACAGTATGACAGTAGGATGCTGACTCAGTGGTTCTGAACCCATATGGGGTGGTAACAGTATGACAGTAGGATGCTGACTCAGTGGTTCTGAACCCTTATGGGGTAGTAACAGTATGACAGTAGGATGCTGACTCAGTGGTTCTGAACCCTTATGGGGTAGTAACAGTATGATAGTAGGATGCTGACTCAGTGGTTCTGATCCCTTATGGGGTAGTAACAGTATGATGCTGACTCAGTGGTTCTGAACCCTTATGGGGTAGTAACAGTATGATAGTAGGATGCTGACTCAGTGGTTCTGATCCCTTATGGGGTAGTAACAGTATGATGCTGACTCAGTGGTTCTGAACCCTTATGGGGTAGTAACAGTATGACAGTAGGATGCTGACTCAGTGGTTCTGAACCCTTATGGGGTAGTAACAGTATGACAGTAGGATGCTGACTCAGTGGTTCTGATCCCTTATGGGGTAGTAACAGTATGATAGTAGGATGCTGACTCAGTGGTTCTGAACCCTTATGGGGTAGTAACAGTATGACAGTAGGATGCTGACTCAGTGGTTCTGATCCCTTATGGGATAGTAACAGTATGACAGTAGGATGCTGACTCAGTGGTTCTGAACCCTTATGGGGTAGTAACAGTATGACAGTAGGATGCTGACTCAGTGGTTCTGATCCCTTATGGGGTAGTAACAGTATGATAGTAGGATGCTGACTCAGTGGTTCTGAACCCTTATGGGGTAGTAACAGTATGACAGTAGGATGCTGACTCAGTGGTTCTGATCCCTTATGGGGTAGTAACAGTATGACAGTAGGATGCTGACTCAGTGGTTCTGAACCCTTATGGGGTAGTAACAGTATGACAGTAGGATGCTGACTCAGTGGTTCTGAACCCTTATGGGGTAGTAACAGTATGACAGTAGGATGCTGACTCAGTGGTTCTGAACCCTTATGGGGTAGTAACAGTATGATAGTAGGATGCTGACTCAGTGGTTCTGAACCCTTATGGGGTAGTAACAGTATGACAGTAGGATGCTGACTCAGTGGTTCTGAACCCTTATGGGGTAGTAACAGTATGACAGTATGATGCTGACTCAGTGGTTCTGAACCCTTATGGGGTAGTAACAGTATGACAGTAGGATGCTGACTCAGTGGTTCTGATCTCTTATGGGGTAGTAACAGTATGACAGTAGGATGCTGACTCAGTGGTTCTGAACCCTTATGGGGTAGTAACAGTATGATAGTAGGATGCTGACTCAGTGGTTCTGAACCCTTATGGGGTAGTAACAGTATGACAGTAGGATGCTGACTCAGTTGTTCTGAACCCTTATGGGGTAGTAACAGTATGACAGTAGGATGCTGACTCAGTGGATCTGAACCCTTATGGGGTAGTAACAGTATGACAGTAGGATGCTGACTCAGTGGTTCTGATCCCTTATGGGATAGTAACAGTATGACAGTAGGATGCTGACTCAGTGGTTCTGAACCCTTATGGGGTAGTAACAGTATGATAGTAGGATGCTGACTCAGTGGTTCTGATCCCTTATGG
>NW_022261984.1:11829102-11871602 GCF_002021735.2 Oncorhynchus kisutch | reverse complement strand
TCCTCTATCAGAATACTACCCATAGTCCTCTATCAGGCACTACCCATAGTCCTCTATCAGAATACTACCCATAGTCCTCCTCTATCAGAATACTACCCATATTCCTCTATCGGAATACTACCCATAGTCCTCTATCAGAATACTACCCATAGTCCTCTATCAGGCACTACCCATAGTCCTATATCAGAATACTACCCATAGTCCTCCTCTATCAGAATACTACCCATAGTCCTCTATCAGAACACTACCCATAGTCCTCTATCAGAATACTACCCATAGTCCTCCTCTATCAGAATACTACCCATAGTCCTCCTCTATCAGAATACTACCCATAGTCCTCTATCAGAATACTACCCATAGTCCTCCTATATCAGAATACTACCCATAGTCCTCCTCTATCAGAATACTACCCATAGTCCCCCTCTATCAGAATACTACCCATAGTCCTCTATCAGAATACTACCCATTGTCCTCTATCAGAATACTACCCATAGTCCTCTATCAGAATACTACCCATAGTCCTCTATCAGAATACTACCCATAATCCTCCTCTATCAGAATACTACCCATAATCTTCCTTTCCATCAACTGTGAGTAGACCACACTACCCACAATTCCTCTTTTCCACCAACAGTCAGTAGACTACACAACCCATAATCCTCCCCTAGCAGAAGACTACCAATAATTCCTCCTTTCCACAAACAGTGAGTTGACTACATTTCCCATAATCCTCCTTGACACATACTGTCAGTTGACCTCACTATATGTGATCCGACTCTCCACCAACGATCAGTTGAGTTTATTACCGAAATCGTCTCCTAATAGAACACTGAGAATGGTAAATAAAATACAAGACCCATAATTCCCACTTCCTGCTCAACGCAAACTCACATACAAACTTGCATTCGCTACCATCAACATTCAGAAAAGAGGGAGACTATATTATATTTCTAAATATATTATATTTAAATATTGTGCAACATCTTATAGTTGTGAATGTCCACTCCTCTCCTGGTGTTAATAAATGAAAAGAAGGAAACTGAATCGTTGACAGATGTTTCCTCCAGATTATATCATGACCCTGAAACTAACACAGATAAGAGCACTGTCAACCAGCCAGACTTGGTCTCAAACATTATCTCTGTGTGTGTGTGTGTGTGGTGTGTGTCTGTGTGTGTGTGTGTGTTTGTGTGTGGTGTGTGTGTGTGTGTGTGTGGTGTGTGTGTGTGTGTGGTGTGTGTGTGTGTCTGTGTGTGTGTGTGTGTGTGTGTGTGTGTGTGTGTGTGTCAGATAAGACCATCAAGCTGTGGAAGGTGAGTGAGCGAGACAAGCAACCGGAGGGCTACAACCTGAAAGATGAGGAGGGCAGGGTGAAGGACATCTCTACAGTCACATCACTACAGGTATACACACACACACACACACATACACACATACACACATACACACACATACACACACAACTCTTGTTTTGTCCCTCATTCAGCCCATCCCCTGGTCCCTAACCCTCCCTCTCTCCCCCCCTCCCTCCCTCTGTCCCCTCTCTCTCTCCCACCTCCTTCCCTCCTCACTCCCTCCCTCTCTCCAACCACCTACCCTCCCTCCCTCTCTCTCTCTCTCTCTCTCCCTCCCCTTCCCCCTCTCTCCCCCCAACCGCCCTCCGTCTCTCTCTCTCTCCCACCCCTCTCTCACTCCCCCATCTCTCTCTCTCTCTCTCTCTCTCTCTCTCTCTCTCTCTCTCTCTCTCTCTCTCTCACACACCTCCTTCCCTCCCTCCCTCTCACCTCCTTCCCTCCTCCCTCCCTCTCTCACTCCCCCAACCCTCCCTCCCTCCCTCCCTCCCAGGTTCCTGTGTTGAGACCTACAGACCTGATGGTGGAGGTACGTCCTAGGAGGGTGTTCTCCAATGGTCATACCTACCATGTTAACTCCATATCGGTCAACAGTGACGGAGAGACCTACCTGTCAGCTGATGACCTGAGGATCAACATGTGGCATCTGGGGATCACAGACCGCAGCTTCAGTATCCTTCACTGGGAGAGGGATACACACACACATGTACAGAGACATACACACACGCACACACACACAGTTGTGGATACCCACACACACACACACACAGGAAAGCAGACACACACACAAACATACATACACACACACAAACATACACACACACACACACACACACACACACAGGAAAGCAGACACACACACACACACACACACACACACACACACACACACACACACACACACACACACAGGTAAGCAGACATACACACACACACACAGTGAAGCAGACACACAAACACACATACACATGATTTAGGTGCTGGACCGGGACTGTTTATATTGAGGTAGTGGCCTGGTACTGTTTATATTGAGGTAGTGGCCTGGTACTGTTTATATTGAGGTAGTGGACCGGTACTGTTTATATTGAGGTAGTGGCCTGGTACTGTTTATATTGAGGTAGTGGCCTGGTACTGTTTATATTGAGGTAGTGGACTGGTACTGTTTATATTGAGGTAGTGGACCGGTACTGTTTATATTGAGGTAGTGGTACTGTTTATATTGAGGGTAGTGGCCTGGTACTGTTTATATTGAGGTAGTGGACTGGTACTGTTTATATTGAGGTAGTGGACTGGTACTGTTTATATTGAGGTAGTGGACTGGTACTGTTTATATTGAGGTAGTGGCCCGGTACTGTTTATATTGAGGTAGTGGTACTGTTTATATTGAGGTAGTGGCCTGGTACTGTTTATATTGAGGTAGTGGCCTGGTACTGTTTATATTGAGGTAGTGGTACTGTTTATATTGAGGTAGTGGACTGGTACTGTTTATATTGAGGTAGTGGTACTGTTTATATTGAGGTAGTGGTACTGTTTATATTGAGGTAGTGGTACTGTTTATATTGAGGTAGTGGACTGGTACTGTTTATATTGAGGTAGTGGCCTGGTACTGTTTATATTGAGGTAGTGGCCTGGTACTGTTTATATTGAGGTAGTGGCCCGGTACTGTTATATTGAGGTAGTGTACTGTTTATATTGAGGTAGTGGCCCGGTACTGTTTATAGTGAGGTAGTGGCCTGGTACTGTTTATATGAGGTAGTGGTACTGTTTATATTGAGGTAGTGGCCTGTACTGTTTATATTGAGGTAGTGGCCTGGTACTGTTATATTGAGGTAGGTGGCCTGGTACTGTTTATATTGAGGTAGTGGCCTGGTAATGTTTATATTGAGGTAGTGGCCTGGTACTGTTTTATATTGAGGTAGTGGACTGGTACTGTTATATTGAGGTAGTGGACCGGTACTGTTTATATTGAGGTAGTGGACCGGTACTGTTTATATTGAGGTAGTGGACTGGTACTGTTTATATTGAGGTAGTGGCCTGGTACTGTTTATATTGAGGTAGTGGTACTGTTTATATTGAGGTAGTGGACTGGTACTGTTTATATTGAGGTAGTGGTAACTGCTACTGTTTATATTGAGGTAGTGGCCCGGTACTGTTTATATTGAGGTAGTGGTACTGTTTATATTGATGGTAGTGGCCCGGGACTGTTTATATTGAGGTAGTGGTACTGTTTATATTGAGGTAGTGGCCTGGTACTGTTTATATTGAGGTAGTGGTACTGTTTATATTGAGGTAGTGGCCTGGTACTGTTTATATTGAGGTAGTGGACTGGTACTGTTTATATTGAGGTAGTGGCCTGGTACTGTTTATATTGAGGTAGTGGACCGGGACTGTTTATATTGAGGTAGTGGACTGGTACTGTTTATATTGAGGTAGTGGTACTGTTTATATTGAGGTAGTGGCCCGGTACTGTTTATATTGAGGTAGTGGACTGGTACTGTTTATATTGAGGTAGTGGACTGGTACTGTTTATATTGAGGTAGTGGTACTGTTTATATTGAGGTAGTGGACCGGGACTGTTTATATTGAGGTAGTGGACTGGTACTGTTTATATTGAGGTAGTGGTACTGTTTATATTGAGGTAGTGGCCCGGTACTGTTTATATTGAGGTAGTGGTACTGTTTATATTGAGGTAGTGGCCCGGTACTGTTTATATTGAGGTAGTGGTACTGTTTATATTGAGGTAGTGGACCGGTACTGTTTATATTGAGGTAGTGGACTGGTACTGTTTATATTGAGGTAGTGGTACTGTTTATATTGAGGTAGTGGACCGGTACTGTTTAAATTGAGGTAGTGGACTGGTACTGTTTATATTGAGGTAGTGGCCCGGTACTGTTTATATTGAGGTAGTGGACTGGTACTGTTTATATTGAGGTAGTGGACCGGTACTGTTTATATTGAGGTAGTGGACTGGTACTGTTTATATTGAGGTAGTGGCCTGGTACTGTTTATATTGAGGTAGTGGTACTGTTTATATTGAGGTAGTGGACTGGTACTGTTTATATTGAGGTAGTGGTACTGTTTATATTGAGGTAGTGGCCCGGTACTGTTTATATTGAGGTAGTGGTACTGTTTATATTGAGGTAGTGGACTGGTACTGTTTATATTGAGGTAGTGGTACTGTTTATATTGAGGTAG
The DNA here is from genome assembly GCF_002021735.2 of Oncorhynchus kisutch. NCBI lineage: Eukaryota > Metazoa > Chordata > Actinopteri > Salmoniformes > Salmonidae > Oncorhynchus > Oncorhynchus kisutch. The sequence goes on along the minus strand of NW_022261984.1, from coordinate 11,867,055 downwards.
TGGCCTGGTACTGTTTATATTGAGGTAGTGGACTGGTACTGTTTATATTGAGGTAGTGGCCTGGTACTGTTTATATTGAGGTAGTGGACTGGTACTGTTTATATTGAGGTAGTGGCCTGGTACTGTTTATATTGAGGTAGTGGCCTGGTACTGTTTATATTGAGGTAGTGGTACTGTTTATATTGAGGTAGTGGACCGGTACTGTTTATATTGAGGTAGTGGCCTGGTACTGTTTATATTGAGGTAGTGGCCCGGTACTGTTTATATTGAGGTAGTGGTACTGTTTATATTGAGGTAGTGGCCTGGTACTGTTTATATTGAGGTAGTGGTACTGTTTATATTGAGGTAGTGCCCGGTACTGTTTATATTGAGGTAGTGGCCTGGTACTGTTTATATTGAGGTAGTGGCCTGGTACTGTTTATATTGAGGTAGTGGCCTGGTACTGTTTATATTGAGGTAGTGGCCTGGTACTGTTTATATGAGGTAGTGGCCCGGACTGTTTATATTGAGGTAGTGGACTGGTACTGTTTATATTGAGGTAGTGGCCTGGTACTGTTTATATTGAGGTAGTGGCCTGGTACTGTTATATTGAGGTAGTGGCCCGGGACTGTTTATATTGAGGTAGTGGACTGGTACTGTTTATATTGAGGTAGTGGCCCGGGACTGTTTATATTGAGGTAGTGGTACTGTTTATATTGAGGTAGTGGCCCGGGACTGTTTATATTGAGGTAGTGGTACTGTTTATATTGAGGTAGTGGCCCGGTACTGTTATATTGAGGTAGTGGACTGGTACTGTTTATATTGAGGTAGTGGACTGGTACTGTTTATATTGAGGTAGTGGTACTGTTTATATTGAGGTAGTGGCCTGGTACTGTTTATATTGAGGTAGTGGTACTGTTTATATTGAGGTAGTGGACTGGTACTGTTTATATTGAGGTAGTGGACTGGTACTGTTTATATTGAGGTAGTGGCCTGGTACTGTTTATATTGAGGTAGTGGCCTGGTACTGTTTATATTGAGGTAGTGGCCTGGTACTGTTTATATTGAGGTAGTGGCCTGGTACTGTTTATATTGAGGTAGTGGCCTGGTACTGTTTATATTGAGGTAGTGGCCTGGTACTGTTTATATTGAGGTAGTGGCCCGGGACTGTTTATATTGAGGTAGTGGACTGGTACTGTTTATATTGAGGTAGTGGCCTGGTACTGTTTATATTGAGGTAGTGGCCCGGGACTGTTTATATTGAGGTAGTGGTACTGTTTATATTGAGGTAGTGGCCCGGGACTGTTTATATTGAGGTAGTGGTACTGTTTATATTGAGGTAGTGGCCCGGTACTGTTTATATTGAGGTAGTGGACTGGTACTGTTTATATTGAGGTAGTGGCCTGGTACTGTTTATATTGAGGTAGTGGCCTGGTACTGTTTATATTGAGGTAGTGGCCCGGTACTGTTTTATATTGAGGTAGTGGTACTGTTTATATTGAGGTAGTGGTACTGTTTATATTGAGGTAGTGGCCTGGTACTGTTTATATTGAGGTAGTGGACTGGTACTGTTTATATTGAGGTAGTGGTACTGTTTATATTGAGGTAGTGGACCGGGACTGTTTATATTGAGGTAGTGGACTGGTACTGTTTATATTGAGGTAGTGGCCTGGTACTGTTTATATTGAGGTAGTGGCCTGGTACTGTTTATATTGAGGTAGTGGACTGGTACTGTTTATATTGAGGTAGTGGACTGGTACTGTTTATATTGAGGTAGTGGCCTGGTACTGTTTATATTGAGGTAGTGGCCCGGTACTGTTTATATTGAGGTAGTGGCCCGGGACTGTTTATATTGAGGTAGTGGCCTGGTACGGTTTATATTGAGGTAGTGGTACTGTTTATATTGAGGTAGTGGCCTGGTACTGTTTATATTGAGGTAGTGGGACTGGTACTGTTTATATTGAGGTAGTGGCCCGGTACTGTTTATATTGAGGTAGTGGACCGGGACTGTTTATATTGAGGTAGTGGTACTGTTTATATTGAGGTAGTGGCCCGGGACTGTTTATATTGAGGTAGTGGTACTGCTACTGTTTATATTGAGGTAGTGGACTGGTACTGTTTATATTGAGGTAGTGGCCCGGTACTGTTTATATTGAGGTAGTGGACTGGTACTGTTTATATTGAGGTAGTGGCCCGGTACTGTTTATATTGAGGTAGTGGTACTGTTTATATTGAGGTAGTGGCCTGGTACTGTTTATATTGAGGTAGTGGACTGGTACTGTTTATATTGAGGTAGTGGCCCGGTACTGTTTATATTGAGGTAGTGGACCGGGACTGTTTATATTGAGGTAGTGGTACTGTTTATATTGAGGTAGTGGCCCGGGACTGTTTATATTGAGGTAGTGGACTGGTACTGTTTATATTGAGGTAGTGGACTGGTACTGTTTATATTGAGGTAGTGGCCTGGTACTGTTTATATTGAGGTAGTGGTACTGTTTATATTGAGGTAGTGGCCCGGGACTGTTTATATTGAGGTAGTGGTACTGCTACTGTTTATATTGAGGTAGTGGACTGGTACTGTTTATATTGAGGTAGTGGCCCGGTACTGTTTATATTGAGGTAGTGGCCCGGTACTGTTTATATTGAGGTAGTGGGACTGTTTATATTGAGGTAGTGGTACTGTTTATATTGAGGTAGTGGACCGGGACTGTTTATATTGAGGTAGTGGACTGGTACTGTTTATATTGAGGTAGTGGTACTGTTTATATTGAGGTAGTGGTACTGTTTATATTGAGGTAGTGGACCGGTACTGTTTATATTGAGGTAGTGGTACTGTTTATATTGAGGTAGTGGCCTGGTACTGTTTATATTGAGGTAGTGGTACTGTTTGTATTGAGGTAGTGGACTGGTACTGTTTATATTGAGGTAGTGGCCCGGTACTGTTTATATTGAGGTAGTGGACCGGGACTGTTTATATTGAGGTAGTGGTACTGTTTATATTGAGGTAGTGGTACTGTTTATATTGAGGTAGTGGACCGGGACTGTTTATATTGAGGTAGTGGCCCGGTACTGTTTATATTGAGGTAGTGGACTGGTACTGTTTATATTGAGGTAGTGGCCCGGTACTGTTTATATTGAGGTAGTGGCCCGGTACTGTTTATATTGAGGTAGTGGCCCGGTACTGTTTATATTGAGGTGCTGGAGCTCCACAATACTTTTAATCTTATAATCTATATGAGGAACAGGAAGTAGAACATTTGAGGTGCCGGAACTCAGCTCTGATTCTCTATGGCTCTGTGCTAGTCTTCCTGTTCAATCACCGACTCTATATGGCTCTGTGCCAGTCTCCCTGCCCAATCACTGACTCTCCTATGGCTCTGTGCCAGTCTTCCTTCCCAAGTACTGACTCTCTATGGCTCTGTGCCAGTCTTCCTTCCCAAGTACTGACTCTATATGGCTCTGTGTCAGTCTGGGTAAGTTGTTCTGCAACAAGGTGATCAAATGACGCTCCTCCATCTGTAGGCTGTAGAGTTTAAACAGGCTCTACCATAACAGGACCGTGACCTAGAAAACATCTATACAGAGAAGTTTAAACAGACTCTACTATAACAGGACCCTGACCTAGAAAACATCTACAGAGAAGTTTAAATAATTCACTCAGTGTCAACTCCCTACTCTCTACTCTCTACTCCACTAAGACACACGGGGCTCGCTGCAAATAGAATGTGTGTGTGTGTGTGTGTGTGTGTGTGTCTGTGTGTGTGTGTGTGCTCGCGCTCGTACATGTGTGTGTGCGTGTGACAGGGTTGATTAAGTTCAGTAGCTGAGGCTAAAAACGATCTCTGCATGTTCATAGTGTGTCTGTGTACAATGAGGTGACCGTTAATCAGGCTAGCTACAACCACCACATCCATCTACTGTACAGTTAATCAGGCTACTACTGTACAGTTAATCAGGCTAGCTACAACCACCACATTCATCTACTGTACAGTTAATCAGGCTAGCTACAACCACCACATTCATCTACTGTACAGTTAGTCAGGCTACTACTGTACAGTTAGTTAGGCTACTACTGTACAGTTAATCAGGCTAGCTACAACCACCACATCTATCTACTGTACCGTTAATCAGGCTACTACTGTACAGTTAATCAGGCTAGCTACAACCACCACATCCATCTACTGTACAGTTAATCAGGCTAGCTACAACCACCACATCTATCTACTGTACAGTTAATCAGGCTAGCTACAACCACCACATAATCTACTGTACAGTTAATCAGGCTAGCTACAACCACCACATCTACTACTGTACAGCTAATCAGGCTAGCTACAACCACCACATCCATCTACTGTACAGCTAATCAGGCTAGCTACAACCACCACATCCATCTACTGTACAGCTAATCAGGCTAGCTACAACCACCACATCCTTCTACTGTACAGTTAATCAGGCTACTACTGTACAGTTAATCAGGCTAGCTACAACCACCACATCCATCTACTGTACAGCTAATCAGGCTAGCTACAACCACCACATCCATCTACTGTACAGTTAATCAGGCTAGCTACAACCACCACATCCTTCTACTGTACAGTTAATCAGGCTACTACTGTACAGTTAATCAGGCTAGCTACAACACCCCATCCATCTACTGTACAGTTAATCAGGCTAGCTACAAACACCACATCCATCTACTGTACAGTTAATCGGGCTAGCTACAACCACCACATCTACTACTGTACAGTTAATCAGGCTAGCTACAACCACCACATCTACTACTGTACAGCTAATCAGGCTACTACTGTACAGCTAATCAGGCTAGCTACAACCACCACATCCATCTACTGTACAGTTACTCAGGCTAGCTACAACCACCTCATCCATCTACTGTACAGTTAATCAGGCTAGCTACAACCACCACATCCATCTACTGTACAGCTAATCAGGCTACTACTGTACAGTTAATCAGGCTAGCTACAACCACCACATCCATCTACTGTACAGTTAATCAGGCTAGCTACAACCACCACATCCATCTACTGTACAGCTAATCAGGCTACTACTTTACAGTTAATCAGGTTACTACTGTACAGTTAATCAGGCTAGCTACAACCACCACATCCATCTACTGTACAGTTAATCAGGCTAGCTACAACCACCACATCCTTCTACTGTACAGTTAATCAGGCTACTACTGTACAGTTAATCAGGCTAGCTACAACACCCCATCCATCTACTGTACAGTTAATCAGGCTAGCTACAAACACCACATCTACTACTGTACAGTTAATCAGGCTAGCTACAACCACCACATCTACTACTGTACAGCTAATCAGGCTACTACTGTACAGCTAATCAGGCTAGCTACAACCACCACATCCATCTACTGTACAGTTAATCAGGCTAGCTACAACCACCACATCTACTACTGTACAGTTAATCAGGCTAGCTACAACCACCACATCTACTACTGTACAGCTAATCAGGCTACTACTGCACAGCTAATCAGGCTAGCTACAACCACCACATCCATCTACTGTACAGTTACTCAGGCTAGCTACAACCACCTCATCCATCTACTGTACAGTTAATCAGGCTAGCTACAACCACCACATCCATCTACTGTACAGCTAATCAGGCTACTACTGTACAGTTAATCAGGCTAGCTACAACCACCACATCCATCTACTGTACAGTTAATCAGGCTAGCTACAACCACCACATCCATCTACTGTACAGCTAATCAGGCTACTACTGTACAGTTAATCAGGCTAGCTACAACCACCACATCCATCTACTGTACAGCTAATCAGGCTACTACTGTACAGTTAATCAGGCTAGCTACAACCACCACATCCATCTACTGTACAGTTACTCAGGCTAGCTACAACCACCTCATCCATCTACTGTACAGTTAATCAGGCTAGCTACAACCACCACATCCATCTACTGTACAGTTAATCAGGCTAGCTACAACCACCACATCCATCTACTGTACAGTTAATCAGGCTACTACTGTACAGTTAATCAGGCTAGCTACAACCACCACATCCATCTACTGTACAGTTAATCAGGCTAGCTACAACCACCACATCCATCTACTGTACAGTTAATCAGGCTAGCTACAACCACCACATCCATCTACTGTACAGTTAATCAGGCTAGCTACAACCACCACATCTACTACTGTACAGCTAATCAGGCTACTACTGTACAGTTAATCAGGCTAGCTACAACCACCACATCCATCTACTGTACAGTTAATCCGGCTAGCTACAACCACCACATCTACTACTGTACAGTTAATCAGGCTAGCTACAAACATCACATCTACTACTGTACAGCTAATCAGGCTAGCTACAACCACCACATCCATCTACTGTACAGTTAATCAGGCTAGCTACAACCACCACATCCATCTACTGTACAGCTAATCAGGCTAGCTACAACCACCACATCCATCTACTGTACAGCTAATCAGGCTAGCTACAACCACCACATCCATCTACTGTACAGCTAATCAGGCTAGCTACAACCACCACAGCCATCTACTCCTCCAGACACAACCATGTGTTGTTCTACCTGAGTATCTCTCCTTCAGACATATTCCTGTGTTGTTCTACCTGAGTATCTCTCCTCCAGACACAGTCCTGTGTTGTTCTACCTGAGTATCTCTCCTCCAGACATATTCCTGTGTTGTTCTACCTGAGTATCTCTCCTCCAGACATAGTGGACATCAAGCCAGCCAACATGGAGGAGCTAACAGAGGTGATAACAGCAGCAGAGTTTCATCCTCACCACTGTCACCTGTTTGTCTACAGTAGCAGTAAAGGATCTCTACGTCTCTGTGACATGAGGGCCTCGGCACTTTGCGACAGACACACCAAACGTGAGTTGGCTACACACAGGAGAAGACAAAAGGCTTTGCTGTCCGTCTCTAAATCATGTGTATTCTGATCTTACTCTTCGAGGTCCAGAGTACGACTACTGCTGGTTCTGATAATTAATTGCTCCCACATGGTGTCCCAGGTCTAAATCAGTCCCTCATTTTAAATCAGGAGTAGAACTGGCCTCAGGTCCAGATTGGAATTTACACCCCCTTATATTGTGATATCCATCTTTCCTCTTCCTAAACTCCTCTCTCCTCCCACTCTCCCTTCGTCTCCTCTCCTCCCCCCTGTCTCCTTCCTCTCATCTCCCCTCTCCTCATCTCCTCTCTCCTCGTCTCCTCTCCCTCCTCTCTCCTCTCCTCGCCTCTCCTCTTCTCTCCTCCCCCTCTCCTCTCCTCCCCCTCTCCTCTCGTCTCCTCCCCTCGTCTCCTCTCTCCTCCCCCTCTCCTCTCCTCCCCCTCTCCTCTCTCCTCCCCCTCTCCTCGTCTCCTCTCTCCTCCCCCTCTCCTCTCCTCTCTCCTCCCCCTCTCCCCCCCTCGTCCCCCCCCCCCCTCGTCTCCTCTCTCCTCCCCCTCTGCTCTCCTCCCCTCGTCTCCTCTCTCCACCTCTCCATCTCTCTCTTCCTTTAGTCTTTGAGGAACCAGAGGACCCAGGAAGTCGTTCATTCTTCTCTGAGATCGTGTCGTCGGTGTCGGATGTGAAGTTCAGTCACAACGGGCGGTACCTGCTGACCAGGGATTACCTGACGGCCAAGGTGTGGGACTTACACATGGAGAAAGGCCCTGTCGAAACCTACCAGGTCAGCCCGCTAAACAAACACACACACACACTAGGCACACGCAGAAACACACATGCACACACACACACACACACTAGGCACACGCAGAAACACACACACTAGGCACACGCAGAAACACACATGCACACACACACACTAGGCATACGCAGAAACACACATGCACACACACACACTAGGCACACGCAGAAACACACACACTAGGCACACGCAGAAACACACATGCACACACACACACACTAGGCACACGCAGAAACACACATGCACACACACACACACACTAGGCACACGCAGAAACACACATGCACACACACACACACACACACACTAGGCACACGCAGAAACACACACACTAGGCACACGCAGAAACACACATGCACACACACACACTAGGCACACGCAGAAACACACATGCACACACACACACACACACACACACTAGGCACACGCAGAAACACATATACATTCACACACTCACGCACGCATGTACACACACAGAAATTAAATGAATGCCTTGGAAAAACCTGTCAACACTCTCTCCTGCCCTCTCCCTCTCTCCTTCCCCTCCCTTCTCCCATGTCTGTCTCTCTGTAGGTTCATGACTACCTGAGGACTAAGCTGTGCTCGCTGTACGAGAACGACTGCATATTTGACAAGTTCGAGTGTGTCTGGAACAGCTCCGACAGGTGTGTGCGTCTTCGTCTACTCTGAGGCTTTATCCCACAGATAAATCAATCCCAGAGAAGAGCTTTGGAAATCAATCCCTTCTCTCCTTCCCTCTCTCTCCATCTCTCCTCCTCTTCCTGTCCCAACCCCACCCTTCCCTCTCTCTCCATCTCTCTTCCTCTTCCTGTCCCAACCCCACCCTTCCCTCTCTCTCCATCTCTCCTCCTCTTCCTGTCCCAACCCCACCCTTCCCTCTCTCTCCATCTCTCTTCCTCTTCCTGTCCCAACCCCACCCATCTGTCTCTCCATCTCTCCTCCTCTTCCTGTAAAACCCCCACCCTTCCCTCTCTCTCCATCTCTCTTCCTCTTCCTGTCCCAACCCCACACTTCCCTCTCTCCATCTCTCCTCCTCTTCCTGTCCCAACCCCACCCATCTGTCTCTCCATCTCTCCTCCTCTTCCTGTAAAACCCCCACCCTTCCCTCTCTCTCCATCTCTCCTCCTCTTCCTCTTCCAACCCACCCTTCTGTCTCTCCTCCTCTTCCTGTCCCAACCCCACTCTCTTTTCTCTCTCTCCATCTCTTCCTTTTCTTCTCCCTCTCTTTGTCCCTCTTTCATTCCCCCCTTCCATCTTCTCTCCTCCTTCTACTACCTATCTCTCTCATCCTCTCCCTCCTCCTCTCCCTCCTCCTCCTCTCCTTCCTCCTCTCCCCAGTGTGATAATGACTGGGGCGTACAACAGCTTTTTCCGGATGTTTGACAGGGAGACGGGGCGGGGCGTGACCCTGGAGGTAAGCATATATACAAACACACAACTTTCTAACGTAAGTCGCTAACGTAAGCCGCTAACGTAAGTCGCTAACGTAAGCCGCTAACGTAAGTCGCTAACGTAAGTCGCTAACGTAAGTCGCTAACGTAAGCCGCTAACGTAAGTCGCTAACGTAAGTCGCTAACGTAAGCCGCTAACGTAAGTCGCTAACGTAAGTCGCTAACGTAAGTCGCTAAACGAGGCCGCTAACGTAAGTCGCTAACATAAGTCGCTAACGTAAGCCGCTAACGTAAGTCGCTAACGTAAGTCGCTAACGTAAGTCGCTAACGTAAGTCGCTAACGTAAGTCGCTAACGTAAGCCGCTAACGTAAGTCGCTAACGTAAGTCGCTAACGTAAGTCGCTAACGTAAGTCGCTAACGTAAGCCGCTAAACGAGGCCGCTAACGTAAGTCGCTAACGTAAGCCGCTAAACGAGGCCGCTAACGTAAGTCGCTAACGTAAGCCGCTAAACGAGGCCGCTAACGTAAGCCGCTAAACGAGGCCGCTAACGTAAGTCGCTAACGTAAGTCGCTAAACGAGGCCGCTAACGTAAGTCGCTAACGTAAGTCGCTAAACGAGGCCGCTAACGTAAGTCGCTAACGTAAGTCGCTAAACGAGGCCGCTAACGTAAGTCGCTAACGTAAGTCGCTAAACGAGGCCGCTAACGTAAGTCGCTAACATAAGTCGCTAAAGTAAGTCGCTAACGTAAGTCGCTGAAGTAAGTCGCTAACATAAGCCGCTAAACGAGGCCGCTAACGTAAGTCGCTAACGTAAGTCGCTGAAGTAAGTCGCTAACATAAGCCGCTAAACGAGGCCGCTAACGTAAGTCGCTAACGTAAGTCTCTGTGCTACTGAAATCCCAGTGTGTAGAACTGCTGGTTGATGATGTCACTCACCAGGTCTAATCTGATCAGAGAGAAATAATGAAACCACTTTCTGGTCCAGATTTCAATTTGCCTGCTCTAAACCCTCCTCTCCTCTCCTCTCCTCTCCTCTCCTCTCCTCTCCTCTCCTCTCCTCTCCTCTCCTCTCCTCTCCTCTCCTCTCCTCTCCTCTCCTCTCACCCTCCCTGGAGGCGTGGCGAGAGACCAGTAAGCCGCGAGCTGTCCTGCGGACGCGACGGATCTACACCGGGGGCAAGCGTCGTCGCGGCGACGTGGGGGTGGACAGTCTGGACTTCACTAAGAAGATCCTCCACATGGCCTGGCACCCCGAGGAGAACATCATCGCCATAGCCTCCACCAACAACCTCTACATCTTCCAGGACCGGGTCAGCCCCGATACACAGGGTCCAGACCTGGGTTCAGATACCATTTAGCACCGGGTCAGCCCCGACACACAGGGTCCAGACCTGGGTTCAGATACCATTTAGCACTGGGTCAGCCCCGACACACAGGGTCCAGACCTGGGTTCAGATACCATTTAGCACCAGGTCAGCCCCTACACACAGGGTCCAGACCTGGGTTCAGATACCATTTAGCACCGGGTCAGCCCCTACACACAGGGTTCAGACCTGGGTTCATATACCATGTGCACACGCACACACACACACACGCACACACACACACACACACACACACACACACACACACACACACACACACACACACACACACACACACACACACACACCCTGATTGTTGGACACAAATTGAAAGGAAATAACAAAAACATCAGAGACTAGTCCCTCCATGGAATGAGTTGGACAGGCCTGAGATCAGTCTATAAGGTGAATGAGTTGGACATGCCTGAGATCAGTCTATAAGATGAATGAGTTGGACAGGCCTGAGATCAGTCTATAAGGTGAATGAGTTGGACATGCCTGAGATCAGTCTATAAGATGAATGAGTTGGGACAGGCCTGAGATCAGTCTATAAGATGAATGAGTTGGGCAGGCCTGAGATCAGTCTATAAGATGAATGAGTTGGGACAGGCCTGAGATCAGTCTATAAGATGAATGAGTTGGGCAGGCCTGAGATCAGTCTATAAGATGAATGAGTTGGGACAGGCCTGAGATCAGTCTATGAGATGAATGAGTTGGGACAGGCCTGAGATCAGTCTATAAGATGAATGAGTTGGGACAGGCCTGAGATCAGTCTATAAGGTGAATGAGTTGGGACAGGCCTGAGATCAGTCTATAAAGGGAATTAGTTGGACACCCCTGAGTTTGCTATCGAAGGTGAATGAGTTGGACAGGCCTGATATCAGTCTATAAGATGAATGAGTTGGGACAGGCCTGAGATCAGTCTATAAGGTGAATGAGTTGGGACAGGCCTGAGATCAGTCTATAAGATGAATGAGTTGGGACAGGCCTGAGATCAGTCTATAAGGGGAATTAGTTGGGACAGGCCTGAGATCAGTCTATGAGATGAATGAGTTGGGACAGGCCTGAGATCAGTCTATAAGGTGAATGAGTTGGACAGGCCTGAGATCAGTCTATAAGGGGAATTAGTTGGACACCCCTGAGTTCGCGATCTAAGGTGTCTGAAGACAGAGGAAGGTGGTGTGTGTGTGTGTGTGTGTGTCTTAGACCGCAGTGACCCAGTGTGTGGATCCAATCACTGTTTATATTGTTATTTTAGTCAACAGTCACTAGACGTCCCGTTTAACGGATTCCCTTTATGATCACAACACCTCAGCACACCTGGATACACAGGACACCTTTACACACACCTGGTGAGAGTGGACACTTCTGGACACCTTTACACACACCTGGTGAGAGTGGACACATCTAGACACCTGGTGACTTATCTGGATTAATCTAGACACCTGGTGACCCATCTGAATTAATCTAGACACCTGGTGACCCATCTGGATTAATTGAGACACCTGGTGACCCATCTGGATGAATCTAGACACCTGGTTACCCATCTGGATTAATCTAGACACCTGGTGACTCATCTGGACACATCTAGACACCTGGTGACTCATCTAGATTTATCTAGACACCTGGTTACCCATCTGGATGAATCTAGACACCCGGTGACCCATCTGGACACATCTAGACACCTGGTGACCCATCTGGACACATCTAGACACCTGGTGACCCATCTGGATTAATCTAGACACCTGGTGACCCATCTGGACACATCTAGACACCTGGTGACCCATCTGGATGAATCTAGGCACCTGGTGACCCATCTCGATTAATCTAGACACCTGGTGACCCATCTGGATGAATCTAGACACCTGGTGACCCATCTGGATTAATCTAGACACCTGGTGACACCTGGACACTCCTGGACAAGCTGATCCTAGATCTGTGCCTAAGAGCAACTTCTACCCCGAGCTACTAAATCTCTTGTGCTTCCATCCATCCACTCATACAGGCCCAAATGGACCTTTTTCCCTATATAGTGCACTACTTTTGACATGGGACCATAAGGCTCTGGTCAGAAGTAGTGCCCTATAAAGGGAATACTAGGTTGATCGTATTCTCATGTCTGTCTGTCTGTGTCTGTCTGTCTGTAACCTAGTTATCTCAGTGGTCAACCTTTACATAGAGTCATAGCTATGTAGCGAGACTATGCAGGATTTTGTTCCTGACTACCACCAACACACTTTGAATATAGCTAATCAAGTGGATTAGTCAAAATCAGGTGGGTTAGTGCAGGGCTGGAACTAAAGCCTGCACAGCTTGTAATGATGGTCTTCTAGGGTTGGTGGCCACTGGTTTAAAGGGGCAATCTGGGACTGATGCACTTCTACGGCTGGTGGCTACTAGTTTAAATGGGTAATCTGGGACTGATGCACTTCTAGGGTTGGTGGCCACTGGTTTAAAGGGGCAATCTGGGACTGATGCACTTCTAGGGTTGGTGGCTACTAGTTTAAAGGGGCAACCTGGGACTGATGCACTTCTAGGGTTGGTGGCCACTGGTTTAAAGGGGCAATCTGGGACTGATGCTCGTCCAGGGTTGGTGGCCACTGGTTTAAAGGGGCAATCTGGGACTGATGCACTTCTAGGGTTGGTGGCCACTGGTTTAAATGGGCAATCTGGGACTGATGCACTTCTAGGGTTGGTGGCCACTGGTTTAAAGGGGCAATCTGGGACTGATGCTCGTCCAGGGTTGGTGGCCACTGGTTTAAAGGGGCAATCTGGGACTGATGCACTTCTAGGGTTGGTGGCCACTGGTTTAAAGGGGCAATCTGGGACTGATGTACTTCTAGGGTTGGTGGCCACTGGTTTAAAGGGGCAATCTGTAGTTCCGCGACATCACACCGCTTGAGTTCCCTCTCTCCTCCAATCATACACAGTAGTGTAGTGACGTCAGCGCGGCAACCTCACGGCTAACCAATCAGTAAGAGTGTCGTTGCGCTGTGGTTAGGACCATTGGAACAGTAGCATGTTATCCATTGTTACTGTCGTTGTATATCTATCATACCTGTATAACTAACAGTTATCTGAACACTCCACATGAACACTTGATGAAGGAATGTGTATAACAAAAATAAATTAAATAATATGAATCTGAGGATCAATCGTGGTGTTTGATTATTTGATGAAACTGTGTTTTTGTGTGACATTGTTTGTTTGTGGGCGACTGTCTTCTTCATCACATCCTACAGGAGGCCTGGTGCTGTAAAAGAGCTTTACAGTAACCTGGCCTAGACCCTAATGGAAGAGCTTTACAGTAACCCTGCCTAGACCCTAATGAAAGAGCTTTACAGTAACCCGGCCTAGACACTAATGAAAGAGCTTTACAGTAACCCAGCCTAGAACCTAATGGAAGAGCTTTACAGTAACCTAGACCAAGAGCAAGCAAAGCAGAAGCCAGACCACAGTGGCTGTAAGGCGTAGTGAGGTGCGTAGTGAGGTGCGTAGTGAGGTGCATAGTGAGGTGCGTACTGGCGGCAGAGAAGTCAGACCACAGTGGCTGTAAGGCGTAGTGAGGTGCGTAGTGAGGTGCGTACTGGCGGCAGAGAAGTCAGACCACAGTGGCTCTAAGGCGTAGTGAGGTGCGTAGTGAGGTGCGTAGTGAGGTGCGTAGTGAGGTGCATAGTGAGGTGCGTACTGGCGGCAGAGAAGTCAGACCACAGTGGCTGTAAGGCGTAGTGAGGTGCGTAGTGAGGTGCGTAGTGAGGTGCGTACTGGCGGCAGAGAAGTCAGACCACAGTGGCTGTAAGGCGTAGTGAGGTGCGTAGTGAGGTGCGTACTGGCGGCAGAGAAGTCAGACCACAGTGGCTGTAAGGCGTAGTGAGGTGCGTAGTGAGGTGCGTCAGAGAAGTCAGGCGCAGGAGAGCAAAGACTGTGTTACAACGGAGCAGTTTAATAATACAAATCACCGTGAACAAAAACAATAAATAAATAAAATGGGGACGAAACCCTTCACACACCAGACATAACGTGCACAAACTCTTACAATCAACAATACTGGACATGGGGGGGGGGGGGGGACAGAAGGTTAAATACACAACATGTAATTGATGGAATTGAAACCAGGTGTGAGGGAAGACAAGACAAAACAAATGGAAAATCAAAAAAGGTGGATCGGCGATGGCTAGAAGGCCGGTGACGTCGACCGCCGACCGAACAAGGAGAGGGACCGACTTCGGCTGAAGTCTTGACAGTGGTCCCGTATACAACTGATGTACAACATATTTGGCACAACGGTTGGGATGCCAGTTGTATCATACAAGAGTTTTTCTGCACACAAATAAACTACATAAGCGTGTGGAGAAACCGCTTAGTGGATCTGCAACAAACTCAGACAAACTCTTCATTGCATCACAAATATAACATCAGATCACAACCATTGTGTCCAATGTGTTGTAGATCAGTTGGCAGAACCTGAGTGTGAACGGGGCCAAAACTACAAAACACCAACCTAAGCTGTGACTGAGTGGAACAGACAGTGAAACTGAGACTCGGCGCTAACGGACGGCTGATACCTCACACTGGGCCAGGGAGAGGACCAAATATAGATTCAGTTTCTCAAAGACGTGTTTGAACATGGCATGGTTGTTGTTGTTGTTATTGTAGTCTATATCTGTGTGTAAGTTTGTACAATTCAAGTAACTTTCAATTCAATTCCCAGGATTTCCTGCTTGTCCCCCCCCCCCCCCCCCCCCCTGATTCCGGGAATCTCCCAAACTGGAAAACCTGAGAATTTTGGGAAAATGACTGGAATTTTCAGAACTTTTCTGAGTGCTTCACTATACTGCCCTGACCAGTTGTAAGACAGTGCAGTGAATGTATCCGGTGACTGAGTAGAAGTTGTTGCCGTGGTAACGAGCCACCTCTTGAAAAAAAATAATAATAATACAAAATGGCTTCCAGAAGAGAACTGTAGCAACCGTTCCCTTCGGGTGTTCCAACCAGACACGCCCCTTTTCACGCCTCCGTCCATCTGTCCATCAACCCATCCCTTTAATCACTAAGTTGCATCAGTATAATGTTTCTCGTTATTAAAAAAAAAAGAGAAACGGCAACATTCATTCTAATTAAATTTAAAGTTTGTAAAAAAAAATTATTTTAAAGGTACCAATTGTAATTTACACACTTAACAAGATAAGAGCATAGAGTGTTTTGTAGATGCTGAGAAAGGAATGTGTTTTTAAATAACATTCTTACAACATACTAATGTTTTTAAATAGCATTCTTTCTTTTTAATGTTCTGAGAACACGACTTTAAATTAAAACCATGAGGAAACCTGTAGGAAACGTTATGCTGAAGTACTGAAATGAAATATTTTAATGTTCTCTGAACGTGACTAAGTAGAACCACGAGGAAACCTGTAGAAAACGTTATGCTGAAGTACTGAAATTAAATATTTTAATGTTCTCTGAACGTGACTAAGTAGAACCACGAGGAAACCTGTAGAAAACGTTATGCTGAAGTACTGAAATTAAATATTTTTATGTTCTCTGAACGTGACTAAGTAGAACCACGAGGAAATCTGTAGGAAACGTTATGCTGAAGTACTGAAATTAAATATTTTAACGTTCTCTGAACGTGACTAAGTAGAACCATGAGGAAACCTGTAGGAAACGTTATGCTGAAGTACTGAAATTAAATATTTTAACGTTCTCTGAGACCACGACTAAATAAACAATGAGGAAACCTGTAAAAACCTGTGGAAAATATTATGCTTGAAGAACTGACATTCCCAAAAGAAGAACGTTGTTTCTTAACGTTCTCTGAACAAATTTGAGATCATTAATTTATATTGAACCGTGAGGAAACGTCATTGGAAAGTTGTATGCAATATAACCCCAGGAACAAACACACTCTCACCAAGTAGTGCACTGTGTAGGGAACAGGGTTCTATTGGTGACATAGATGTGATGTCATAGTGCACTGTGTAGGGAACAGGGTTCTATCGGTGACATAGATGTGATGTCATAGTGCACTGTGTAGGGAACAGGGTTCTATCGGTGACATAGATGTGATGTCATAGTGCACTGTGTAGGGAACAGGGTTCTATTGGTGACAGATGTGATGTCATAGTGCACTGTGTAGGGAACAGGGTTCTATTGGTGACAGATGTGATGTCATAGTGCACTGTGTAGGGAACAGGGTTCTATTGGTGACATAGATGTGATGTCATAGTGCACTGTGTAGGGAACAGGGTTCTATTGGTGACATAGATGTGATGTCATAGTGCACTGTGTAGGGAACAGGGTTCTATTGGTGACATAGATGTGATGTCATAGTGCACTGTGTAGGGAACAGGGTTCTATTGGTGACATAGATGTGATGTCATAGTGCACTGTGTAGGGAACAGGGTTCTATTGGTGACATAGATGTGATGTCATAGTGCACTGTGTAGGGAACAGGGTTCTATTGGTGACATAGATGTGATGTCATAGTGCACTGTGTAGGGAACAGGGTTCTATTGGTGACATAGATGTGATGTCATAGTGCACTGTGTAGGGAACAGGGTTCTATTGGTGACATAGATGTGATGTCATAGTGCACTGTGTAGGGAACAGGGTTCTATTGGTGACATAGATGTGATGTCATAGTGCACTGTGTAGGGAACAGGGTTCTATTGGTGACATAGATGTGATGTCATAGTGCACTGTGTAGGGAACAGGGTTCTATTGGTGACATAGATGTGATGTCATAGTGCACTGTGTAGGGAACAGGGTTCTATTGGTGACATAGATGTGATGTCATAGTGCACTGTGTAGGGAACAGGGTTCTATTGGTGACATAGATGTGATGTCATAGTGCACTGTGTAGGGAACAGGGTTCTAAGATGTTCTCCTTTCCTTTCTTTAACTCGGCAAGTCACTGAAGAACTAATTCTTATTTTACATTGACGGCCAAACCCCCGGCCAAACCCCGGGCCAAACCTCGGCCGAAAACCCGGCCGAAACCCCGGCCGACACTGGGACAATTGTGCGCCGCCCTATGGGACTTCACGATAATGGCCGGTTGTGATACAGGCCCCGGATCGAACCAGCGTCTTTAGTGACGCCTCTATAGCGCTGCGACGCTGTGCCTTTAAACCGCAGCGCCACTAGGGTTAACATATGGTTTTCAGAACGTTATGTGCTAGCTGGGAAACATCCAAAAGTTACTAAGTGCTACATTTCAGATAAACCACTGCAAATACATACATACAGTACATACAGTACATACACAGTACATACAGTACAGTACATACAGACAGTACATAGACAGTACATACAGTACATACATACAGTACATACAGTACATACATACATACAGCACATACAGTACATACATACAGTACATACATACAGTACATACAGTACAGTACATACAGACAGTACATAGACAGTACATACAGTACATACATACAGTACATACAGTACATACATACATACAGCACATACAGTACATACATACAGTACATACAGTACATACAGTACATACATACAGTACATACATACAGTACATACATACAGTACATACAGTACATACATACATACATACATACATACATACATACAGTACATACATACATACATACAGTACATACATACATACATACATACATACATACAGTACATACAGCATATACATACAGTACATACAGTACATACATACAGTACATACAGTACATACATACAGCACATACATACAGTACATACAGTACATACAGTACAGTACATACACTACATACATACAGTACATACAGTACATACATACAGTACATACATACAGTACATACATACAGTACATACAGTACATACAGTACATACAGTACATACAATACATACAGTACATACATACAGTACATACATACAGTACATACATACAGTACATACATACAGTACATACAGTACATACAGCACATACATACAGTACATACAGTACATACAGTACATACAGTACATACATACAGTACATACATACATACAGCACATACATACAGTACATACATACAGTACATACAGTACATACATACATACATACAGTACATACAGTACATACAGTACATACAGTACATACATACAGTACATACAGTACATACAGCACATACATACAGTACATACAGTACATACAGTACATACATACAGTACATACAGTACATACATACAGTACATACATACAGTACATACAGCACATACAGTACATACAGCACATACATACAGTACATACATACAGTACATACAATACATACAGTACATACATACAGTACATACATACAGTACATACATACAGTACATACAGCACATACATACATACATACAGTACATACAGTACATACAGTACATACAGTACATACATACAGTACATACAGTACATACAGCACATACATACAGTACATACAGTACATACATACAGTACATACAGTACATACATACAGTACATACATACAGTACATACAGCACATACAGTACATACAGCACATACATACAGTACATACAGCACATACAGTACATACAGTACATACAGCATATACATACAGTACATACAGTACATACATACAGTACATACAGCACATACATACATACAGTACATACAGCACATACATACAGTACATACATACAGTACATACATACAGTACATACATACATACATACAGTACATACATACAGTACATACATACAGTACATACAGTACATACATACAGCATATACATACAGTACATACAAGTACATACATACAGTACATACATACAGTACATACATACAGTACATACAGTACATACATACAGTACATACATACAGTACATACAGTACATATATACAGTATATACAGCATATACATACAGCACATACATACAGTACATACAGCACATACAGTACATACAGTACATACAGTACATACAGTACATACATACAGTACATACAGTACATACACACAGTACATACATACAGTACATACATACAGTACATACAGTACATACAGTACATACATACAGAATTACAGTCATACATACAGTACATACATACAGTACATACATACAGTACATACATACAGTACATACAGTACATACAGTACATACAGTACATACATACAGTACATACAGTACATACAGCACATACATACAGCACATACAGTACATACATACAGTACATACATACAGTACATACATACAGTACATACAGCACATACATACAGCACATACAGTACATACATACAGTACATACAGTACATACATACAGTACATACATACAGTACATACAGTACATACAGTACATACATACAGTACATACAGTACATACAGTACATACATACAGTACATACATACAGTACATACAGTACATACAGTACATACAGTACATACATACAGTACATACATACATACAGTACATACATACAGCACATACAGTACATACATACAGTACATACATACAGTACATACAGTACATACAGTACATACATACAGTACATACATACAGCACATACAGTACATACATACAGCATATACATACAGTACATACATACAGTACATACATACAGTACATACATACAGTACATACATACAGTACATACATACATACATTACAGTACATACATACAGTACATACATACAGTACATACATACAGCATATACATACAGTACATACAGTACATACATACAGTACATACATACAGTACATACATACAGTACATACAGTACATACATACAGTACATACATACAGTACATACATACAGTACATACAGTACATACATACAGTACATACAGTACATACAGCACATACAGTACATACATACAGTACATACATACAGTACATACATACAGTACATACAGCACATACATACAGTACATACAGTACATACATACAGTACATACAGCACATACAGTACATACATACAGTACATACAGTACATACAGCACATACAGTACATACATACAGTACATACATACAGTACATACATACAGTCATACAGTACATACAGCACATACAGTACAACAGTACAACATACAGTACATACAGTACAGTACATACATACAGTACATACATACAGTACATACATACATACATACAGCACATACAGTACATACATACAGTACATACAGCACATACAGTACATACAGTACATACAGTACATACATACAGTACATACAGTACATACAGTACATACATACAGTACATACAGTACATACAGTACATACATACATACAGTACATACAGTACATACAGTACATACAGTACATACAGCACATACAGTACATACAGTACATACAGTACATACATACAGTACATACATACATACAGTACATACAGTACATACATACAGTACATACATACAGCACATACAGTACATACATACAGTACATACATACAGTACATACAGTACATACATACAGCACATACATACAGCACATACAGTACATACAGTACATACATACAGCACATACAGTACATACATACAGTACATACAGTACATACAGTACATACATACATACAGTACATACAGTACATACAGCGCATACATACACATACAGTACATACAGTACATACAGTACATTACATACAGAACATACAGTACATACAGTACATACATACAGTACATACAGTACATACAGTACAGTCAGCTAATGCATACAGTACATACATACAGTACATACATACCAGTAATACGTACATACATACGGTACATACAGTACATACAGTACATACATACAGTACATACATACAGTACATACAGTACATACATACAGTACATACATACATACATACAGTACATACATTACAGTACATACAGTACATACATACAGTACATACAGTACAACAGTACATACATACAGTACATACAGTAATACATCCAGTACATACCGTACATACAGTACATACATACAGTACATACAGTACATACGTACATACATACAGTACATACAGTACATACATACAGTACCTACTAGTACATACAGTACATACAGTACCAGTACCTACAGTACATGACAGTACATACATACATTACATACAGTACATACAAAGTACCTACAGTACATACAGTACATACAGTACATACATACAGTACAACAGTACATACATACAGTACATACAGTACATACAGTACATACATACAGTACATACAGTACATACAGTACATACATACAGTACATACAGTACATACAGTACATACATACAGTACATACAGTACATACATACAGTACATACAGTACATACATACAGTACATACAGTACATACAGTACATACATACAGTACATACATACAGTACATACAATACATACAGTACATACATACAGTACATACATACAGTACATACATACAGTACATACATACAGTACATACAGTACATACAGTACATACAGTACATACAGTACATACATACAGTACATACATACATACAGCACATACATACAGTACATACAGTACATACATACAGTACATACAGTACATACATACATACAGTACATACAGTACATACAGCACATACATACAGTAATACAGTACATACAGCACATACATACAGTACATACAGTACATACAGAACATACATACAGTACATACAGTACATACATACAGTACATACATACAGTACATACAGCGCATACAGTACATACAGCACATACATACAGTACATACATACAGTACATACATGCAGTAGCATACAGCACATCACATACATATATACAGTACATACAGCACATACATACATACATACAGTACATACAGTACTACAGTACATACAGTACATACATACAGTACATTACAGTACATACAGCACATACATACAGTACATACAGTACATACAGTACATACATACAGTACATACAGTACATACAGCACATACAGTACATACAGACATACATACAGTACATACATACAGTACAATACATACAGTACATACAGCACATACCTACATACATAGAGTACATACATACCGTACATACAGCACATACAGTACATACAGCACTACAGCATATACATACAGTACATACAGTACATACAGTACAATCAGCCTATACATCAGTACATACAGTACATACATACAGTACATACAGCACATACATACATACGTACATACAGCACATACATACAGTACATACATACAGTACATACATACAGTACATACATACATACATACATACAGTACATACATACAGTACATACATACAGTACATACAGTACATACATACAGCATATACATACAGTACATACAGTACATACATACAGTACATACATAAGTACATACATACAGTACATACAGTACATACATACAGTACATACATACAGTACATACAGTACATACAGTACATACATACAGTACATACAGCATATACATACAGCACATACAGTACATACATACAGTACATACATACAGTACATACAGTACATACAGTACATACATGCAGTACATACATACAGTACATACATACAGTACATACATACAGTACATACATAATACATACAGTACATACATACAGTACATACATACAGTACATACAGCATATACATACATACATACAGTACATACATACAGTACATACATACAGTACATACATACAGTACATACAGTACATACATACAGTACATACATACCGTACATACAGCACATACATACAGTACATACAGTACATACATACAGTACATACATACAGTACATACATACAGTACATACATACAGTACATACATACATACATACAGCACATACAGTACATACAGTACATACATACAGTACATACATACAGTACATACATACAGTACATACATACAGTACATACATACATACTACAGCACATACATACATACAGCACATACATACAGCACATACAGTACATACAGTACATACATACAGTACATACATACAGTACATACAGTACATACAGTACATACATACAGCACATACATACAGCAACATACAGTAACATACAGTACATACATACAGTACATACATACAGTACATACATACCGTACATACAGCACATACATACAGTACATACAGTACATACAGTACATACATACAGTACATACATACAGTACATACATACAGCACATACAGTACATACATACAGTACATACAGTACATACAGTACATACAGTACATACAGTACATACAGCGCATACATACATACAGTACATACAGTACATACATACAGTACATACAGTACATACAGTACATACAGTACATACAGTACATACATACAGTACATACATACCAGTACCATACATACAGTACATACATACGTACATACATACAGCACATACATACAGCACCATACAGTACATACAGCACATACATACAGTACATACATACAGTACATACAACCGTACATACAGCACATACATACAGTACCTACAGTACATACAGTACATACATACAGTACATACATACAGTACATACAGACAGCACATACAGTACATACATACAGTACATACAGTACATACAGTACATACAGTACATACAGTACATACAGTACATACATACAGTACATACATACAGTACATACATACAGCACATACAGTACATACAGTACATACATACAGTACATACATACAGTACATAACATACCGTACATACAGCACATACATACAGTACATACAGTACATACAGTACATACATACAGTACATACATACAGTACATACATACAGCACATACAGTACATACATACAGTACATACAGTACATACAGTACATACAGTACAGACTACAGTACAGTACATACAGTACATACCGTACATCACAGTACATACAGTACATAACATAAACCAGTTACATACAGTACATACAGGTACCATACCAGTACAGTACATACAGTCATACAGTACATACAGTACATTACATACAGTACATACAGTACAGTACATAGTACATTAACATACAGTACATAACAGTACAGATCCATTACAGTCCATTACAGTACATACAGTACATACAGGACATACCTACAGTACATACAGTACAGTAATACATACAGTACAATACAGTACATACATACAGTACATACAGTTACATACATACAGTACATTACAGTACATACAGTACAGGACTACCAGTACATACAGCAGTCATACAGTAACATACATACAGTACATACATACAGTACATTACAGTACATACATACTAGTAACATACAGTCATACAGTACATACAGTACATACAGTACTATACATTATGTAGTTGTAGTACTATATAGATACATAGATATGCTACATATTCTACATACACAAGTCATCAGTGTGTTCCTAAGACAGTTAAATACACAACTCATAATACTAATTTGAAAAGGCTGTTCCTCTGAAATCTTCAATTCACCATGATTCCCTGGGGTCTTCCTTCAGTTATCCCCGTTTTAAAAAAGGACCACTCTGGCTATTTGTGAACCGTTTCCCACTGAGAAACGACAGCTCCAGTGGAAATACATTCAGGTTAATGCAGTTTACAGACGACCCACTTCTTCGTTTGATTTCAGCTCTCCGGGTGTTTCTGCCCGATTAGATACAATCTGACCCAACCATCCATTCCCGTCGTAAAAAAACGCTTGCCCGCAGTTCGTTGCCGTGGTAACGAGCCACCCCATGAAAAAAAAATGACCAGTTGTAAGACAGTGCAGTGAATGTATCCGGTGACTGAGTAGAAGTTGTTGCCGTGGTAACGAGCCACCTCTTGGAAAAAATAATAATTACAAAATGGCTTCCAGAAGAGATCAGCAGCAACTGTGTGTAACTGTAGCAACCGTTCCCTTCGGGTGTTCCAACCAGAGACACGCCCCTTTTCACACCTCCGTCCATCTGTCCATCAACCCATCCCTTTAATCACCAATTTGCTCTACAAATGAAGTTGTATTGAATTGAATTCCTTCATTCATCCATTTCCTATCTTTTCCCCCCAGAGTCCATTTTGAAAAATGGCTGCCACTGTCTCTTCCACCACTAGTTGGTCACACGTTGAGCCTTTAGGACAGGAAGGGGAGGAGAGGGGGAGACAAGGTCCAAGACAAACTATTGTACACATTAAAACATTCCAGGGCAAAAATAAAGTTGTACTGAATTGAATCCTTCTATCCATCTATTCCTCTTTATATTTTTCACCCTGTCACAACATCTCTCTCCTTTCTCGTCCTGTCACACGTCGATACGTGCCGAGAGGAAGGGAGAGAAGAAGAAGTCGAACGCGAACTTGACGGAGTTGAGTGTGGTCCGTCTCCAGTCTCTCTCGATCTTCACCTGCAGAGAGGAAAGTACAGACACATGGTCCTCTGTAAGGCAGTTGGTAGGAGCTTGCAAAAGCTAGGATATTGGGTTCGATTCCCGGGGCCTCCCATGTGTAAAATGTATGCGAGCACAACTAAGTGTCTCCGGATAGAATTATCTGCTAAATGGGACTATATGTTACCTGTCCGGCAGCGGTCAGAAGGGAGGAGTCACAGTCCAGACAGTAGATGGCCTTCAGCTCGAAGGACGGGACCTGGCCCCCAGACGACCCTCCAACGTAGTGCTGAACTCCACCAGGCTGCCGGGCTGCAGGCGCAGCAACACCTAGACAACACCAACAGCTTCATCATTTAGGATCATCATAATAGCAGCAACACCTAGACAACACCAACAGCGTCATCATTTAGGATCATCATAATAGCAGCAACACCTAGACAACACCAACAGCTTCATCATTTAGGATCATCATAATAGCAGCAACACCTAGACAACACCAACAGCTTCATCATTTAGGATAATCATAATAGCAGCAACACCTAGACAACACCAACAGCTTCATCATTTAGGATAATCATAATAGCAGCAACACCTAGACACCACCAACAGCTTCATCATTTAGGATAATCATAATAGCAGCAACACCTAGACAACACCAACAGCTTCATCATTTAGGATAATCATAATAGCAGCAACACCTAGACACCACCAACAGCTTCATCATTTAGGATAATCATAATAGCAGCAACACCTAGACACCACCAACAGCTTCATCATTTAGGATAATCATAATAGCAGCAACACCTAGACAACACCAACAGCTTCATCATTTAGGATAATCATAATAGCAGCAACACCTAGACAACACCAACAGCTTCATCATTAGGATAATCATAATAGCAGCAACACCTAGACAACACCAACAGCTTCATCATTTAGGATAATCATAATAGCAGCAACACCTAGACAACACCAACAGCTTCATCATTTAGGATCATCATAATAGCAGCAGCACCTAGACACCACCAACAGCTTCATCATTTAGGATAATCATAATAGCAGCAACACCTAGACAACACCAACAGCTTCATCATTTAGGATAATAATTTTGGCCTTTTATTAAATGCATGCATACATTTTACATTCGGGAGACCCCAGTTTTTTAATAGGTTATTAATCATTTTAAAGTAAAGTTATTTAATGAGAACAGAGGGATAACAACAGAGTCGTGCATTTAGACTGTAAAGACAGTGAGGTTTGTGCACTATGAAAAGGCCAAACTCTGTCAATACATGGCTTTGGACAACACCAACAGCAAAAGGGTAATAATGATCCTCGTTAGAACAGGGTAATAATGATCCTCGTTAGAACAGGGTAATAATGATCCTCGTTAGAACAGGGTAATAATGATCCTCGTTAGAACAGGGTAATAATGATCCTCGTTAGAACAGGGTAATAATGATCATCGTTAGAACAGGGTAATAATGATCCTCGTTAGAACAGGGTAATAATGATCATCGTTAGAACAGGGTAATAATGATCCTCGTTAGAACAGGGTAATAATGATCCTCGTTAGAACAGGGTAATAATGATCCTCGTTAGAACAGGGTAATAATGATCCTCGTTAGAACAGGGTAATAATGATCCTCGTTAGAACAGGGTAATAATGATCCTCGTTAGAACAGGGTAATAATGATCCTCGTTAGAACAGGGTAATAATGATCCTCGTTAGAACAGGGTAATAATGATCCTCGTTAGAACAGGGTAATAATGATCATCGTTCGAACAGGGTAATAATGATCCTCGTTAGAACAGGGTAATAATGATCCTCGTTAGAACAGGGTAATAATGATCCTTGTTAGAACAGGGTAATAATGATCCTCGTTAGAACAGGGTAATAATGATCATCATTAGAACAGGGTAATAATGATCCTCGTTAGAACAGGGTAATAATGATCCTCGTTAGAACAGGGTAATAATGATCATCGTTAGAACAGGGTAATAATGATCCTTGTTAGAACAGGGTTCTGTGTTCCTAAAGAAACAGGGTTTACCTGTCTGAACTCATGACTGGCCACCAGTTTGATGTCTCTGGCCCGGTCCTCTGGAACCCCGTCTTCCTCGGGCATCCCCACGCCCACCTCAAATCAAATCAAACTTTGATTATAGTACATAAAATATATTTTTTTAAATCACACTTTACATTAAAACAATAAAATGAAAAAAAAGTACAAGTGGATAAATAAATTACTAAAGTTACTAACTATTACTGAATAAAGGCCCCGGTCCCGTGGGGCCCAGAGGGTAGAACAGAGTATATCTACAACTAAATTACTAAAGTTACTAACTATTACTGAATAAAGGCCCCGGTCCCATGGGGCCTAGCGGGTAGAACAGAGTATATCTACAACTATTACTGATTAAAGGCCCTGGTCCCGTGGGGCCCAGCAGGTATAACAGAGTATATCTACAACTATTACTGGTCCCTTGGGGCCCAGAGGGTAGAACAGAGTATTTCTACAACTATTACTGGTCCCGTGGGGCCCAGCAGGTATAACAGAGTATTTCTATAACTATTACTGGTCCCTTGGGGCCCAGAGGGTAGAACAGAGTATTTCTATAACTATTACTGGTCCCTTGGGGCCCAGAGGGTAGAACAGAGTATTTCTATAACTATTACTGGTCCCGTGGGGCCCAGCAGGTATAACAGAGTATATCTACAACTATTACTGATTAAAGGTCCCTGTCCCATGGGGCCCAGCAGGTAGAACATGGCGCTTGCAACACCAGGAAGTGAGTTCGATTCCCGCTGGGGACCAGTATGAAAAGGACGGGGAAAAAAATACACTCAATACTGTAAGTCGCTCCGGAGAAGAGCGTCTGTTAAATGACTAAAAATGTAAATGTAAAAGCCAGGCTAAAAATGTAAACGTTTCCTGTATCTCTTACCTCCAACACATAGCTGTCGTATCGCTTCACGTGACACGTGTGTTTGGCCAAAGCCTTAATCACACACAGCTCCTCCTCTTCCTGCTGCCGGAGGAGGACGGCCGTCGGCACGGCAACGCCAAGCACTGTGGCGTTGGCGTAGTCGGCGGCGGTGAGGTTAGCATTAGCGACGGTTGCCGTGGCGTCGGGGGTGTTGGAGTTGGCCGTTGAGGATGTGGAGGTGTTGGTAGAGTTGTTCCGCAGCGGGTCACATTTAGGATAGGTCTCTCCGTAAAGACAGCGTAACCAATCTCCCATGAACACCGGCAGCAGGTTGATGACGGACTGGGCTCCGTTCTCAGTTTCCGCTACACGCACCTGCCTGAACCTCCCGGTCCACGTCACCTGGAAATTATTTAAAAAATGTTTTAAAAAAAAGGTTTTGTTGAAAATGGCACAATATTCTCTTTACATACAGTATAGCTGGTGTCAGAATGTTTAAGTGATGTTCCTGGTGTCAGAGTGTACCTGGTGTCAGAGTGTACCTGGTGTCAGAGTGTACCTGGTGTCAGAGTGTTTAAGTGTTGTACCTGGTGTCCGTCCAGGTGTGTACAGAAGATCTGTGTCTGAGCCACACCTTTCACCTTCCAGGCAGGAGGACCACACAGCTGCCCGTACTGTCTCCAGGTCAACGTAGAGTTATACCCCTAAACATCAACGTTGCATTTCATTCAATACAACTAAAGATTAAATAAAATTAAAGCCCTAATACGTTTTTAAATCAGTGGAGTGCATCTCTACACACTTTCCAGTACAAAGCCAAGTACAGCCCCAGTTACCATCCCATCCAGTACAAAGCCAAGTACAGCCCCAGTTACCATCCCACCCAGTACAAAGCCAAGTACAGCCCCAGTTACCATCCCACCCAGTACAAAGCCAAGTACAGCCCCAGTTACCATGCCATCCAGTACAAAGCCAAGTACAGCCCCAGTTACCATCCCACCCAGTACAAAGCCAAGTACAGCCCCAGTTACCATCCCACCCAGTACAAAGCCAAGTACAGCCCCAGTTACCATCCCACCCAGTACAAAGCCAAGTACAGCCCCAGTTACCATCCCACCCAGTACAAAGCCAAGTACAGCCCCAGTTACTATCCCACCCAGTACAAAGCCAAGTACAGCCCCAGTTACCATGCCATCCAGTACAAAGCCAAGTACAGCCCCAGTTACCATCCCACCCAGTACAAAGCCAAGTACAGCCCCAGTTACCATCCCACCCAGTACAAAGCCAAGTACAGCCCCAGTTACCATCCCACCAGTACAAAGCCAAGTACAGCCCCAGTTACCATCCCACCCAGTACAAAGCCAAGTACAGCCCCAGTTACCATCCCATCCAGTACAAAGCCAAGTACAGCCCCAGTTACCATCCCACCCAGTACAAAGCCAAGTACAGCCCCAGTTACCATCCCACCCAGTACAAAGCCAAGTACAGCCCCAGTTACCATCCCACCCAGTACAAAGCCAAGTACAGCCCCATCCATCCCACCCAGTACAAAGCCAAGTACAGCCCCAGTTACCATCCCACCCAGTACAAAGCCAAGTACAGCCCCAGTTACCATGCCATCCAGTACAAAGCCAAGTACAGCCCCAGTTACCATGCCATCCAGTACAAAGCCAAGTACAGCCCCAGTTACCATCCCACCCAGTACAAAGCCAAGTACAGCCCCAGTTACCATGCCATCCAGTACAAAGCCAAGTACAGCCCCAGTTACCATCCCACCCAGTACAAAGCCAAGTACAGCCCCAGTTACCATCCCACCCAGTACAAAGCCAAGTACAGCCCCAGTTACCATGCCATCCAGTACAAAGCCAAGTACAGCCCCAGTTACCATCCCACCCAGTACAAAGCCAAGTACAGCCCCAGTTACCATCCCACCCAGTACAAAGCCAAGTACAGCCCCAGTTACCATCCCACCCAGTACAAAGCCAAGTACAGCCCCATCCATCCAAAGTCCCTTCCTTTCCTCTTTACCTGCAGTCCCTCAGAGTGGTACACGTACATCCAGAAGAACAGCATCACCATGGTGACGCAGCACAGGATGAGCTTGACGGCGCCGCGTTGCGACATGGAGTGGAACACATCCATGAGAGACAGGCCGAAGCGCGTCCACAGCCTCAGTGTCACCGGCACCGCACACACGGCCAGAGTCACAATCATCTGACAGAACAAAAATGTATTGACCCAACGCAATGTGGACATTGTTATAGTGACATAGTGGTATTATAGTGGTATTATAGGGGCATTATAGTGGTATTATAGTGGTATCATAGTGACATAGTGGTATTATAGTGGTATTATAGTGACATAGTGGTATTATAGTGGTATCATAGTGGCATTATAGTGGTGTTATAGTGACAGTGGTTTATAGTGGTGTGGTATTATAGTTGCATTATATAGGTATAATAGTGGTATCATAGTGGTAGTATAGTGGCATTATAGGGGCATTATAGTGGTATTATAGTGGTATTATAGTGGTATTATAGTGGTATTATAGTGGTATCATAGTGGTATTATAGTGGTATTATAGTGACAGTGGCATTATCGTGGTATTATAGTGGTATTAGTGGTATTATATTGGCATTATAGTGGTATTATAGTGGTATTAGTGGTATTATAGTGGCATTATAGTGTCATTATAGTGGTATTATAGTGGTATCATAGTGGTATTATAGTGGTATTATAGTGGCATTGTAGTGGTATCATAGTGGTATTATAGTGGTATTATAGTGGAATTATCGTGGCATTATAGTGGTATTATAGTGGTATTATAGTGTCATTATAGTGGTATTATAGTGGTATTACAGTGTGTTGATTTGTGTATTTTGTTAACTGACCTCACTAAATGAAACAAATGCGAATGGACAATAAAGTTATGGTATTGGGACAGAAACAACAGAAACAATCCCCATCGTGTTTTTAAAACTGTATGTACTGCGTGTATGTCTCTTTAAAACTGCCGACCAATCATCACCTTGGTGAGCTCCAGCTCCAGGAACCATTTGACCAGCTGGATGAGGACCATGGCGGCCAGCCCCACGGCCAGCACGGGCAAGGCAAACAGGAACAGGAAGTAGCCAACGCAGGTCCGGATGAGTCCCACGGGGGAAGAGTTTTGGAGCAGCACCACAGAGAACTCACACCACAGGAAGCAGACCAAGTAGGGGACCAGGAAACAGTAGGTCCCACGGAAACCACGCTGCCTAGCCATACTGGGGGAGGAGAGGGAGGAGGGAGAGGGGGAGGGAGGGAGGAGAAGAGAGGGAGGGGGGGGGGGGGGAGGGGGGGAGGAGGAGAGGAGAGGAGAGGGAGGAGGGAGGGAGGGAGGGAGGGAGGGAGGGAGGGAGGGAGGGAGGGAGGGAGGGAGGGAGGGAGGAGAGGGGAGGGGAGGAGGAGAGGAGAGGGAGGAGAGAGGGGGGAGTAGGGGTGGTGAGGAGAGGGGTGAAGGGGGGAGTAGGGGTGGTGAGGAGAGGAGGAGAGAGGGGGAAGGGGGGAGTAGGGGTGGTGAGGAGAGGGGTGAAGGGGGGGGTAGGGGTGGTGAGGAAAGGAGAGGAGAGGAGGAAGAGGGAGGGGTAGTGAGGAGAGGAGAGGAGGAAGAGGGATGGGTGGTGAGGAGAGGAGGGGAGGGGGGTGGGGAGGAGAGAAGAGGGGGGGGATGAGAAACCAACATGTTAAGATGAAGCGGCAAACAGCATATTTATGCCTGGATGACTTAGGCTTTTCAGCGACAACATTCTAACTGAAAATGACTTCGCTACTCTTCCTATATGGAGTAGAAAGCTTACATGGCATGTGAACGTTCACAAACCTTGCCCTTGTCGAACACACATCAGATGTGATTCCATTTATCTATTTTCCACTTAGCAGACATCCAGAGAGACTTCCAGGAGCAAGTAGGGATGCCTTGCTCAAGGACACATCAACAGATTTTTCAACTTGTCGTCAGCTCAGGGATTCGATCCAGATACCTTTTGGTTGATGGACCAAGAGTCCAGCCGCTAGGATAACTAACGCCATATTCCATTGTGCTTGGCTGAAGAACAGGAATCCAAGATGGCGTAGCAGTAAGTCGTCCTGTCGTGTCCCTGTATATTTTGTTTATATTTTGTTTATTTTTCGTTTTTGACATATTTTTCGTTTTTTACATAGCTATCCCTTTAAAAACATTTTGCTAAACCTAAGCTTCCAAATACGCTGGATCTTCACAACTAGCTATCTAGCTAAACCGCAACCCTGGATGATTACCCCTGGCTAGCGTTTCCACCCACTTAGCTTGAAGCTAGCCCGGCCTGCGCTACCACCGTAGCATACTCCTGAGCTACAATACCCGGGCCCACGACCGGTCTATCGATGTCACCGCATGAAGAGGAATAAACAGACTCACCCCATCGCGACGTCCCCCAAAGGCTAACTCTCTAGCCCTCGCTATCTCCCTGCTTGCTAATTCGGCCTGCTAACTGCTAGCTTGTCCAGCTCCGGTCCGCTAACTGCTACCTTGTCTAGCCCGGGCCTACAAACTGTTAGCTTGTTAGCACAGGCCTGCTAACCGCCTGAATCGCCGCGTCCCAAACGCCCACCGGACCCATATCTACTTTCTATCTCTTTTGACTTTTAATTTGTTTATACCTTCCGGAAACCTGCCTCACCCAATGTGATACGGAATCGCTATTATTTTTTATTTATTTTTAGAACACACTCAAGAACCTCCAGAAGCTAACCAGCTAACTAGCTACAAGCTATTTAGTCATTGTTCGTTTTTTTAACCTGGATAACACTCGCCAGTCCAGCTTCCCTTCCCCATCCACCGCTGCCCCCTGGACACTGATCTCTTGGCTACATAGCTGATGCACGCTGGACTGTCCATAAATCACGGTACTCCATTCTGCTTGTTTGTTTTATCTGTTGGCCCCGTTGCCTAGTCTACGCCATTTTACCTGCTGTTGTTGTGCTAGCTGATTAGCTGTTGTCTCACCTACTGTTTTAGCTAGCTTTCCCAATTCAACACCTGTGATTACTGTATGCCTCGCTGTATGTCTCTCTCAAATGTCAATATGCCTTGTATACTGTTGTTCAGGTTAGTTATCATTGTTTTAGTTCACAATGGAGCCCCTAGTTCCACTCTTCATACCCCTGATAACTCCTTTGTCCCACCTCCCACACATGCGGTGACCTCACCCATTACTACCAGCATGTCCAGAGATACAACCTCTCTCATCATCACCCAGTGCCTGGGCTTACCTCCGCTGTACCCGCACCCCACCATACCCCTGTCTGCGCATTATGCCCTGAATATATTCTACCATGCCCAGAAACCTGCTCCTCTTATTCTCTGTCCCCAACGCTCTAGGCGACCAGTTTTGATAGCCTTTAGCCGCACCCTCATACTACTCCTTCTCTGTTCCGCGGGTGATGTGGAGGTAAACCCAGGCCCTGCATGTCCCCAGGCACCCTCATTTGTTGACTTCTGTGTTCGAAAAAGCCTTGGTTTCATGCATGTCAACATCAGAAGCCTCCTCCCTAAGTTTGTCTTACTCACTGCTTTAGCACACTCTGCTAACCCTGATGTCCTTGCTGTGTCTGAATCCTGGCTCAGGAAGGCCACCAAAAATTCAGAGATTTCCATACCCAACTATAACATCTTCCGTCAAGATAGAACTGCCAAAGGGGGAGGAGTTGCAGTTTACTGCAGAGATGGCCTGCAAAGTAATGTCATACTTTCCAGGTCCATACCCAAACAGTTCGAACTACTAATTTTGAAAATTACTCTCTCCAGAAATAAGTCTCTCACGGTTGCCGCCTGCTACCGACCCCCCTCAGCTCCCAGCTGTGCCCTGGACACCATTTGTGAATTGATCGCCCCCCATCTAGCTTCAGAGTTTGTTCTGTTAGGTGACCTAAACTGGGATATGCTTAACACCCCGCCAGTCCTACAATCTAAGCTAGATGCCCTCAATCTCACACAAATCATCAAGGAACCCACCAGGTACAACCCTAACTCTGTAAACAAGGGCACCCTCATAGACGTCATCCTGACCAACTGGCCCTCCAAATACACCTCCGCTGTCTTCAACCAGGATCTCAGCGATCACTGCCTCATTGCCTGTATCCGCTACGGAGCCGCAGTCAAACGACCACCCCTCATCACTGTCAAACGCTCCCTAAAACACTTCTGTGAGCAGGCCTTTCTAATCGACCTGGCCCGGGTATCCTGGAAGGACATTGACCTCATCCCGTCAGTTGAGGATGCCTGGTCATTCTTTAAAAGTAACTTCCTCACCATTTTAGATAAGCATGCTCCGTTCAAAAAATGCAGAACTAAGAACAGATACAGCCCTTGGTTCACCCCAGACCTGACTGCCCTCGACCAGCACAAAAACATCCTGTGGCGGACTGCAATAGCATCGAATAGTCCCCGTGATATGCAACTGTTCAGGGAAGTCCGGAACCAATACACGCAGTCAGTCAGGAAAGCTAAGGCCAGCTTCTTCAGGCAGAAGTTTGCATCCTGTAGCTCCAACTCCAAAAAGTTCTGGGACACTGTGAAGTCCATGGAGAACAAGAGCACCTCCTCCCAGCTGCCCACTGCACTGAGGCTAGGTAACACGGTCACCACTGATAAATCCATGATTATCGAAAACTTCAATAAGCATTTCTCAACGGCTGGCCATGCCTTCCGCCTGGCTACTTCAACCTCGGCCAACAGCTCCGCCCCCCCCCGCAGCTCCTCGCCCAAGCCTCTCCAGGTTCTCCTTTACCCAAATCCAGATAGCAGATGTTCTGAAAGAGCTGCAAAACCTGGACCCGTACAAATCAGCTGGGCTTGACAATCTGGACCCTCTATTTCTGAAACTATCTGCCACCATTGTCGCAACCCCTATTACCAGCCTGTTCAACCTCTCTTTCATCTCGTCTGAGATCCCCAAGGATTGGAAAGCTGCCGCAGTCATCCCCCTCTTCAAAGGGGGAGACACCCTGGACCCAAACTGTTACAGACCTATATCCATCCTGCCCTGCCTATCTAAGGTCTTCGAAAGCCAAGTCAACAAACAGGTCACTGACCATCTCGAATCCCACCGTACCTTCTCCGCTGTGCAATCTGGTTTCCGAGCCGGTCACGGGTGCACCTCAGCCACACTCAAGGTACTAAACAACATCATAACCGCCATCGATAAAAGACAGTACTGTGCAGCCGTCTTCATCGACCTTGCCAAGGCTTTCGACTCTGTCAATCACCATATTCTTATCGGCAGACTCAGTAGCCTCGGTTTTTCGGATGACTGTCTTGCCTGGTTCACCAATTACTTTGCAGACAGAGTTCAGTGTGTCAAATCGGAGGGCATGCTGTCCGGTCCTCTGGCAGTCTCTATGGGGGTGCCACAGGGTTCAATTCTCGGGCCGACTCTTTTCTCTGTGTATATCAATGATGTTGCTCTTGCTGCGGGCGATTCCCTGATCCACCTCTACGCAGACTACACCATTCTATATACTTTCGGCCCGTCTTTGGACACTGTGCTATCTAACCTCCAAACAAGCTTCAATGCCATACAACACTCCTTCCGTGGCCTCCAACTGCTCTTAAACGCTAGTAAAACCAAATGCATGCTTTTCAACCGGTCGCTGCCTGCACCTGCATGCCCGACTAGCATCACCACCCTGGATGGTTCCGACCTAGAATATGTGGACGTCTATAAGTACCTAGGTGTCTGGCTAGACTGCAAACTCTCCTTCCAGACTCATATCAAACATCTCCATTCGAAAATCAAATCAAGAGTCGGCTTTCTATTCCGCAACAAAGCCTCCTTCACTCACGCCGCCAAGCTTACCCTAGTAAAACTGACTATCCTACCGATCCTCGACTTCGGCGATGTCATCTACAAAATGGCTTCCAACACTCTACTCAGCAAACTGGATGCAGTCTATCACAGTGCCATCCGTTTTGTCACTAAAGCACCTTATACTACCCACCACTGCGACTTGTATGCTCTAGTCGGCTGGCCCTCGCTACATATTCGTCGCCAGACCCACTGGCTCCAGGTCATCTACAAGTCTATGCTAGGTAAAGCTCCGCCT
Organism: Oncorhynchus kisutch; assembly: GCF_002021735.2. Classification (NCBI taxonomy): domain Eukaryota; kingdom Metazoa; phylum Chordata; class Actinopteri; order Salmoniformes; family Salmonidae; genus Oncorhynchus; species Oncorhynchus kisutch. Next base: position 11,830,310 of record NW_022261984.1, on the reverse strand, counting down.
TATCTCAGCTCACTGGTCACGATGGCAACACCCATCCGTAGCACGCGCTCCAGCAGGTGTATCTCACTGATCATCCCTAAAGCCAACACCTCATTTGGCCGCCTTTCGTTCCAGTACTCTGCTGCCTGTGACTGGAACGAATTGCAAAAATCGCTGAAGTTGGAGACTTTTATCTCCCTCACCAACTTCAAACATCAGCTATCTGAGCAGCTAACCGATCGCTGCAGCTGTACATAGTCTATTGGTAAATAGCCCACCCTTTTCACCTACCTCATCCCCGTACTGTTTTTATTTATTTACTTTTCTGCTCTTCTGCACACCAATATCTCTACCTGTACATGACCATCTGATCTTTTATCACTCCAGCGTTAATCTGCAAAATTGTAATTATTTGCCTACCTCCTCATGCCTTTTGCACACATTGTATATAGACCCCCCCCTTCGTTTTCTACTGTGTTATTGACTTGTTAATTGTTTACTCCATGTGTAACTCTCTGTTGTATGCTCACACTGCTATGCTTTATCTTGGCCAGGTCGCAGTTGCAAATGAGAACTTGTTCTCAACTAGCCTACCTGGTTAAATAAAGGTGTTCTCAACTAGCCTACCTGGTTAAATAAAGGTGTTCTCAACTAGCCTACCTGGTTAAATAAAGGTGAAAAAAAAAAAAAAAAAAAAAGGAAGTAGAGGTAGAGGTACTGACCTGAAGAACAGGCAGTAGAGGTAGAGGTACTGACCTGAAGAACAGGCAGTAGAGGTAGAGGTACTGACCTGAAGAACAGGCAGTAGAGGTAGAGGTACTGACCTGAAGAACAGGCAGTAGAGGTAGAGGTACTGACCTGAAGAACAGGCAGTAGAGGTAGAGGTACTGACCTGAAGAACAGGAAGTAGAGGTAGAGGTACTGACCTGAAGAACAGGAAGTAGAGGTAGAGGAACTGACCTGTAGAACAGGAAGTAGAGGTAGAGGTACTGACCTGTAGAACAGGAAGTAGAGGTAGAGGTACTGACCTGTAGAACAGGAAGTAGAGGTAGAGGTACTGACCTGAAGAACAGGAAGTAGAGGTAGAGGTACTGACCTGAAGAACAGGAAGTAGAGTTAGAGAAACTGACCTGAAGAACAGGAAGTAGAGTTAGAGATACTGACCTGAAGAACAGGAAGTAGAGGTAGAGGTCTAGCAGGCAGGGCAGACTAATCTTCATCACCACTGA
>NW_022261984.1:11824102-11826602 GCF_002021735.2 Oncorhynchus kisutch | reverse complement strand
ATGTTAGTTTAAGGAGAAGGTAATGTTAGTTTGAGGAGAGGAGAGGGTAATGTTAGTTTGAGGAGAAGGTAATGTTAGTTTGAGGAGAGGAGAGGGTAATGTTAGTTTGAGGAGAGGAGATGGTAATGTTAGTTTGAGGAGAGAAGAGGGTAATGTTAGTTTGAGGAGAGGATAGGGTAATGTTAGTTTGAGGAGAGGAGAGGGTAATGTTAGTTTGAGGAGAGGAAAGGAGAGGGTAATGTTAGTTTAAGGAACGTAGAGGGTAATGTTAGTTTGAGGAGAGGAGAGGGTAATGTTAGTTTGAGGAGAGGAGAGGGTAATGTTAGTTTGAGGAGAGGGTAATGTTAGTTTAAGGAGAGGAGAGGGTAATGTTAGTTTAAGGAAAGGAGAGGGTAATGTTAGTTTAAGGAAAGGAGAGGAGAGGGTAATGTTAGTTTGAGGAGAGAAGAGGAGAGGGTAATGTTCGTTTTAAGGAAAGGAGAGGGTAATGTTAGTTTTAAGGAAAGGAGAGGGTAATGTTAGTTTGAGGAGAGGAGAGGGTAATGTTAGTTTGAGGAGAGGAGAGGGTAATGTTAGTTTGAGGAGAGGAGAATGTTAGTTTTAAGGAAAGGAGAGGGTAATGTTAGTTTGAGGAGAGGAGAGGGTAATGTTAGTTTTAAGGAAAGGAGAGGGTAATGTTAGTTTGAGGAGAGGGTAATGTTAGCTGAGCTGTACCTTGCTGCTCTGGAAGATGCGTAGCGTGCAGATCACCATGGAGATGAAGGAGAGGTAGAAGACGAGGAGTGGGATGAAGAAGGCAAACAGGTCAACAGTCAGATTACTGATGATGAAGAAGAAGATGAGCGCGTTGACGTGGTGCGTGGGGATCACCGTGCTCAGCCATTGGACGCCGGCGCGAGACGCCCAATCAATGAGCTGATCCTTCACCTCGATGACCGCAGTGATAGGGTACTGCAACACCTGGAGATGAAGAGGGAGGAGGGGTGAGAGAGGAGAGAGGAAGGAGGAAGGAGGGAGGGGTGAGGGAGTGAGGGAGGCAGGGAGAGGGGAGGAGGGAGGGGAGGGAGGGAGGAGGGGAGAGGGGTGAGGGAGGGAGTAATGGTTAGGGAGGGAGGGGTGATGGAAGGGTGAGTATTTGAACCAATTTTGAAGAGATGTTAGCTGATTGGGTGTAATGTCATACTAACCAGGAAGTGTCGTCTGGTGTCCATCAACATGTCACTCCGACCCATCCCCCACACTCCCTTCTGAGGCTTCTTGGGGACCAGGCCACTCTGCTAATGTACAAACGCACACACACAACAGGAACACACACACACAGGAGCATGTATACACACACACACACCAGGAACACACACACATAGGAGCACATATACACACACACACACACACACACACACACACACACACATAGGAGCACATATACACAGGAGCATGTATACACACACACACACACACACCAGGAACACACACACACAGGAGCATATACACACCCACACCAGGAACACACAGACCAGGAACACACACACACAGGAGCATATACACACACACACCAGGAACACACACACAGGAGCACGTATGCACACACACACACACACAGGAGCACGTATACACACACACACACACACACATACCAGGAACACACACACACAGGAGCACGTACACAAACACACACACCAGGAACACACACACACACACAGGAGCACGTACACAAACACACACACACACACCTCTTTACTCAAAAAGGTCAGCTGTAGATTAATTTAGGATGCTGACTAGATGTAGTGTCATTTAGGATGCTGACTAGATGTAGTGTCATTCAGGATGCTGACTAGATGTAGTGTCATTCAGGATGCTGACTAGATGTAGTGTCATTTAGGATGCTGACTAGATGTAGTGTCATTCAGGATGCTGACTAGATTTAGTGTCATTTAGGATGCTGACTAGATGTAGTGTCATTTAGGATGCTGACTAGATTTAGTGTCATTTAGAATGCTGACTAGATGTAGTGTCATGTAGGATGCTGACTAGATGTAGTGTCATTTAGGATGCTGACTAGATGTAGTGTCATTCAGGATGCTGACTAGATGTAGTGTCATTTAGGATGCTGACTAGATGTAGTGTCATTCAGGATGCTGACTAGATGTAGTGTCATTTAGGATGCTGACTAGATGTAGTGTCATTCAGGATGCTGACTAGATGTAGTGTCATTTAGGATGCTGACTAGATGTAGATTCATTTAGGATGCTGACTAGATGTAGATTCATTTAGGATGCTGACTAGATGTAGTGTCATGTAGGATGCTGACTAGATGTAGTGTCATGTAGGATGCTGACTAGATGTAGTGTCATTTAGGATGCTGACTAGATGTAGTGTCATTCAGGATGCTGACTAGATGTAGTGTCATTTAGGATGCTGACTAGATGTAGTGTCATTCAGGATGCTGACTAGATGTAGTGTCATTTAGGATGCTGACTAGATGTAGTGTCATTCAGGATGC
>NW_022261984.1:11789102-11819102 GCF_002021735.2 Oncorhynchus kisutch | reverse complement strand
GTGGTATTCAGGACGTGGGTAACCAGTGAACTACAGGCTGGTATTTAGGATGTGGGTAACCAGTGAACTACAGGGTGGTATTCAGGACGTGGGTAACCTGTTAACTACAGGGTGATATTCAGGACGTGGGTAACTACAGGGTGGTAATCAGGACGTGGGTAACTACAGGGTGGTAATCAGGACGTGGGTAACCAGTGAACTACAGGGTGGTATTTCTGTCCTCCTCTACCTTTCCTCTGGATCCAGCAGCGCTGTAGAAGACGGGCTGCACTCTTCCGTCCCTGCTTAGCGGCCTGCACCAGCCAATCAACTGCCAGGCGGTTATTAAGCTCCGCCTCCTTCTCCTCAGCCAACCCCAGGTAGTATCTGCCCAGCTAAAGGAGGAGACATGTAAGTAATAAACCAACAACTGGAGCCATCTCTACAGACATGTTAGTTACCGTAATACACCTAAAACTGGAGCCAACCCTAAAGACATGTTAGTTACCATAATACACCTACAATTGGAGCCATCCCCAGGTAGGGACTTCCTACATTACCTAGCATGCCTACAGAAGCCCAGTCAGAACTACCCAGACTTCTTCCTACATTACCCAGCATGCCTAGAGACGGATCAAGTGAAAGACATTTTCCAATCTTAACTTTCACTCCTCAACCTCAACCTCTCTCTCAGAAACTGCTCTCTCTCTCTCTCTCTCTCTCTCTCTCTCTCTCTCTCTCTCTCTCTCTCTCTCTCTCTCTCTCTCTCTGTCTCTGTCTCTGTCTCTCGCTCCCTCTCTCTCTCTCTCTCTCTCTCTCTCTCTCTCTCTCTCTCTCTCTCTCTCTCTCTCTCTCTCTCTCTCTCTCTCTCTCTCTCTCTCTCTCTCTCTCTCTCTCTCTCTCTCTCTCTCTCTCTCTCTCCCTCCCTCCCTCCCTCCCTCCCTCCCTCCCTCTCTCTCTCTCCCTCCCTCCCTTCCAAAAACTGCATGCCTGTCTGTGTGTATGTGTGGGACGGTCTCACTAACTAGAACCCAGCACTCAGGAATTTACCCTTTTAGAACCGAGGCTGCTACTCAGATCATCTTCCACTGGTGTGTGTGAGGGTGTGTGAATGTATGTGTGTGTGAGGGTGTGTGTGAGGGTGTGTGTGTGTGTGTTACATTCAGAGCACGGGCTCTGAATATTCCAGAAGGCTGAGAATAGACGCAGTCATGATCAGACAACCAGCGAGCATTAAAACATCACTGCGTGTGTTCACTCACACTGGTCTGTGCTCTGGCATCTCCAGACGTGGCCTTCTCCTCCATCTCCTCAAACGACAAGTCCTCCTCAGGATCCTCATCTGTAGCAGAGGAGACAAGAGGAGAGACAAAGGAGAGGAGAGACAGAGGAGAGGAGAGAGAGAGGAGAGGAGAGACAGAGGAGAGGAGAGACAGAGGAGAGGAGAGACAAAGGAGAGGAGAGACAAAGGAGAGGAGAGGAGAGATAGAGGAGAGGAGAGAGAGGAGAGGAGAGATAGAGGAGAGGAGACAAGAGGAGAGACAGATGAGAGACAGAGGAGAGGAGAGACAAAGGAGAGGAGAGACAGAGGAGAGGAGAGACAGAGGAGAGGAGAGACAAAGGAGAGGAGAGATAGATGAGAGGAGACAAGAGGAGAGACAGATGAGAGACAGAGGAGAGACAGAGGAGAGGAGAGAGAGGAGAGGAGAGACAGGAGAGGAGAGACAGGAGAGGAGAGACAGAGGAGAGGAGAGACAGAGGAGAGGAGAGACAAAGGAGAGGAGAGACAAAGGAGAGGAGAGACAGAGGAGAGGAGAGAGAGGAGAGGAGAGACAAGGGAGAGGAGAGAGAGGAGAGGAGAGACAAAGGAGAGGAGAGACAGAGGAGAGAGAGGAGAGGAGAGAGAGGAGAGGAGAGACAAAGGAGAGGAGAGGAGAGAGAGAGGAGAGGAGAGACAAAGGAGAGGAGAGACAGAGGAGAGAGAGGAGAGGAGAGACAAAGGAGAGGAGAGGAGAGAGAGGAGAGGAGAGACAAAGGAGAGGAGAGGAGAGAGAGGAGAGGAGAGACAAAGGAGAGGAGAGACAGAGGAGAGAGAGGAGAGGAGAGAGAGGAGAGGAGAGACAAAGGAGAGGAGAGAGAGGAGAGGAGAGACAAAGGAGAGGAGAGACAGAGGAGAGGAGAGAGAGGAGGAGAGGAGAGACAAAGGAGAGGAGAGAGAGGAGAGGAGAGACAAAGGAGAGGAGAGAGAGGAGAGGAGAGACAGAGGAGAGGAGAGTTGACTGTTGTAGTCAGCTACCACCTGGTACTATACCCTGTACCTTAGAGACTGTTGTAGTCAGCTACCACCTGGTACTGTACCCTGTACCTTAGAGACTGTTGTAGTCAGCTACCACCTGGTGCTATACCCCTGTACCTTAGAGACTGTTGTAGTCAGCTACCACCTGGTACTGTACCCTGTACCTTAGAGACTGTTGTAGTCAGCTACCACCTGGTACTGTACCCTGTACCTTAGAGACTGTTGTAGTCAGCTACCACCTGGTACTGTACCCTGTACCTTAGAGACTGTTGTAGTCAGCTACCACCTGGTACTGTACCCTGTACCTTAGAGACTGTTGTAGTCAGCTACCACCTGGTACTGTACCCTGTACCATAGAGACTGTTGTAGTCAGCTACCACCTGGTACTGTACCCTGTACCATAGAGACTGTTATAGTCAGCTACCACCTGGTACTGTACCCTGTACCTTAGAGACTGTTGTAGTCAGCTACCACCTGGTACTGTACCCTGTACCTTAGAGACTGTTGTAGTCAGCTACCACCTGGTACTGTACCCTGTACCTTAGAGACTGTTGTAGTCAGCTACCACCTGGTGCTGTACCCTGTACCTTAGAGACTGTTGTAGTCAGCTACCACCTGGTACTATACCCTGTACCTTAGAGACTGTTATAGTCAGCTACCACCTGGTACTGTACCCTGTACCTTAGAGACTGTTGTAGTCAGCTACCACCTGGTACTATACCCTGTACCTTAGAGACTGTTGTAGTCAGCTACCACCTGGTACTGTACCCTGTACCATAGAGACTGTTATAGTCAGCTACCACCTGGTACTGTACCCTGTACCTTAGAGACTGTTGTAGTCAGCTACCACCTGGTACTGTACCCTGTACCTTAGAGACTGTTGTAGTCAGCTACCACCTGGTACTGTACCCTGTACCTTAGAGACTGTTGTAGTCAGCTACCACCTGGTACTGTACCCTGTACCTTAGAGACTGTTGTAGTCAGCTACCACCTGGTACTGTACCCTGTACCTTAGAGACTGTTGTAGTCAGCTACCACCTGGTACTGTACCCTGTACCTTAGAGACTGTTGTAGTCAGCTACCACCTGGTACTGTACCCTGTACCTTAGAGACTGTTGTAGTCAGCTACCACCTGGTACTGTACCCTGTACCTTAGAGACTGTTGTAGACAGCTACCACCTGGTACTGTACCCTGTACCTTAGAGACTGTTATAGTCAGCTACCACCTGGTACTGTACCCTGTACCTTAGAGACTGTTGTAGTCAGCTACCACCTGGTATTATACCCTGTACCTTAGAGACTGTTATAGTCAGCTACCACCTGGTACTGTACCCTGTACCTTAGAGACTGTTGTAGTCAGCTACCACCTGGTGTTATACCCTGTACCTTAGAGACTGTTGTAGTCAGCTACCACCTGGTGTTATACCCTGTACCTTAGAGACTGTTGTAGACAGCTACCACCTGGTGTTATACCCTGTACCTTAGAGACTGTTGTAGTCAGCTACCACCTGGTGTTATACCCTATACCTTAGAGACTGTTGTAGTCAGCTACCACCTGGTGTTATACCCTGTACCTTAGAGACTGTTGTAGTCAGCTACCACCTGGTGTTATACCCTGTACCTTATAGACTGCTGTAGACAGCTACCACCTGGTGCTATACCCTATACCTTAGAGACTGTTGTAGTCAGCTACCACCTGGTGTTATACCCTGTACCTTAGAGACTGTTGTAGCCAGCTACCACCTGGTGCTATACCCTATACCTTAGAGACTGTTGTAGTCAGCTACCACCTGGTGTTATACCCTGTACCTTAGAGACTGTTGTAGTCAGCTACCACCTGGTGTTATACCCTGTACCTTAGAGACTGTTGTAGTCAGCTACCACCTGGTGTTATACCCTGTACCTTATAGACTGCTGTAGACAGCTACCACCTGGTGCTATACCCTATACCTTAGAGACTGTTGTAGTCAGCTACCACCTGGTGTTATACCCTGTACCTTAGAGACTGTTGTAGCCAGCTACCACCTGGTGCTATACCCTATACCTTAGAGACTGTTGTAGTCAGCTACCACCTGGTGTTATACCCTGTACCTTAGAGACTGTTGTAGTCAGCTACCACCTGGTGTTATACCCTGTACCTTAGAGACTGTTGTAGTCAGCTACCACCTGGTGCTATACCCTGTACCTTAGAGACTGTTGTAGTCAGCTACCACCTGGTGTTATACCCTGTACCTTAGAGACTGTTGTAGTCAGCTACCACCTGGTACTGTACCCTGTACCTTAGAGAGTTGTAGTCAGCTACCACCTGGTGTTATACCCTGTACCTTAGAGACTGTTGTAGACAGCTACCACCTGGTGTTATACCCTGTACCTTAGAGACTGTTGTAGTCAGCTACCACCTGGTGTTATACCCTGTACCTTAGAGACTGATGTAGACAGCTACCACCTGGTGTTATACCCTGTACCTTAGAGACTGTTGTAGTCAGCTACCACCTGGTGTTATACCCTGTACCTTATAGACTGTTGTAGTCAGCTACCACCTGGTACTGTACCCTGTACCTTAGAGACTGTTGTAGTCAGCTACCACCTGGTACTATACCCTGTACCTTAGAGACTGTTGTAGTCAGCTACCACCTGGTACTATACCCTGTACCTTAGAAACTGTTGTAGTCAGCTACCACCTGGTACTGTACCCTGTACCTTAGAGACTGTTGTAGTCAGCTACCACCTGGTACTGTACCTTAGAGACTGTTGTAGACAACTACCACCTGGTACTATACCTTAGAGACTGTTATAGACAGCTACCACCTGGTGCTGTACCTTAGAGACTGTTATAGACAGCTACCACCTGGTGCTGTACCCTATACCATAGAGACTGTTGTAGCCAGCTACCACCTGGTGCTATACCCTGTACCTTAGAGACTGTTGTAGCCAGCTACCACCTGGTACTATACCTTAGAGACTGTTATAGACAGCTACCACCTGGTGCTGTACCCTATACCATAGAGACTGTTGTAGCCAGCTACCACCTGGTGCTATACCCTGTACCTTAGAGACTGTTGTAGCCAGCTACCACCTGGTACTATACCTTAGAGACTGTTGTAGCCAGCTACCACCTGGTACTATACCCTGTACCTTAGAGACTGTTGTAGACATCTACCACCTGGTGCTGTACCCTGCACCTTAGAGACTGTTGTAGCCAGCTACCACCTGGTACTGTACCCTGTACCTTAGAGACTGTTGTAGACAGCTACCACCTGGTACTATACCCTGTACCCTATAGACTGTTGTAGACAGCTACCACCTGGTACTGTACCTTAGAGACTGTTGTAGACAGCTACCACCTGGTACTATACCCTGTACCTTATAGACTGCTGTAGACAGCTCCCACCTGGTACTATACCCTGTACCTTAGAGACTGTTGTAGTCAGCTACCACCTGGTGCTATACCCTGTACCTTAGAGACTGTTGCTGCCAGCTACCACCTGGTACTGTACCTTAGAGACTGTTGTAGACAGCTACCACCTGGTACTATACCCTGTACCTTAGAGACTGTTGTAGACAGCTATCACCTGGTGCTATACCCTGTACCCTAGAGACTGTTGTAGACAGCTACCACCTGGTACTGTACCCTAGAGACTGTTGTAGACAGCTACCACCTGGTACTGTACCCTGTACCCTAGAGACTGTTGTAGTCAGCTACCACCTGGTATTATACCTTAGAGACTGTTGTAGTCAGCTACCACCTGGTACTGTACCTTAGAGACTGTTGTAGCCAGCTACCACCTGGTACTGTACCCTGCACCTTAGAGACTGTTGTAGTCAGCTACCACCTGGTACTATACCTTAGAGGCTGTTGTAGACAGCTACCACCTGTCCTCACCTGTCCGCACCTGTCCTCACCTGTCCTCACCTCTCCGCACCTGTCCGCACCTGTCCGCACCTGTCCTCACCTGTCCGCACCTGTCCTCACCTGTCCTCACCTGTCCTCACCTGTCCGCACCTGTAAGAATGTTGCACCTTCCTGCCTTTAGGTTTGAAACACCTTAATTCATCACGTCACTACACCATATATACAGCCTACATAAGATTGTCATACCCATGACGTAGTTTGACGTAACATGTAATAAGAGTTTCTGAACGTCACGCGGTTTAAGCCAGGCTTAAATAACGCTGTGTGGGTCAGGGAACTATCTTTAAGGACCTGGGAGAGAAAACAAGTCCCCACGTCACCCAGGGTGTTTCCCCCTGCTCAGACATCAATCAGACCTGGCCAAGGAGACAGCGGGCTGCATCTCAATGACCTCAAGTGGCTTCCCCCTGCTCAGACATCAATCAGACCTGGCCAAGGAGACAGCGGGCTGCATCTCAATGACCTCTAGTGGCTTCCTCCTGCTCAGACATCAATCAGACCTGGCCAAGGAGACAGCGGGCTGCATCTCCAATAACCTCTAGTGGCTTCCTCCTCTCGGCTGCATCTCAATAACCTCTAGTGGCTTCCTCCTCTCGGCTGCATCTCAATAACCTCTAGTGGCGTCCTCCTCTCGGCTGTATCTCAATAACCTCTAGTGGCTTCCTCCTCTCGGCTGCATCTCAGTAACCTGAGAGGCTTCCTCCTCTCGGCTGCATCTCAATGACCTCTAGTGGCTTCCTCCTCTCGGCTACATCTCAATAACCTCTAGTGGCTTCCTCCTCTCAGCTGCATCTCAATAATCTCTAGTGGCTTCCTCCTCTCGGCTACATCTCAATAACCTCTAGTGACTTCCTCCTCTCGGCTGCATCTCCAATAACCTCTAGTGGCTTCCTCCTCTCGGCTTTATCTCAATAATCTCTAGTGGCTTCCTCCTCTCGGCTGCATCTCAATAACCTCTAGTGGCTTCCTCCTCTCGGCTGTATCTCAATAACCTCTAGTGACTTCCTCCTCTCGGCTACATCTCAATAACTTCTACCTTTGAAATGTCAGATTTGAGTAATTTAGCTGACGCTGTAATCAAGAGCGATTTACAGGAGTCGGCTCGGGGGATTTGAACCAGCAACCTTTTGGTTACGGGCTTAACACTCTTGACCGCTAAGCTTCCTCCCCTCGGCTGCATCTCAATCCCTATGGTGACTTCCTCCCCTCGGCTGCATCTCAATCCCTATGGTGACTTCCTCCCCTCGGCTGCATCTCAATACCTATGGTGACCTCCTCCGCCGGGCTGCATCGCTCCCTTCTTCCTTCCTTACCTTCCTCACCCGCTTCAGCCTCCTCCAGCTCAGCTTTCTTCAGTCTTTCCTGCATCACCACACGTTTAGCCAGATCAGCAAAGCCCCGACGTCGGGGGGCAGGAGAGGACGAGGGGGCTAGAGAGGTGGAGGGGGCCGCAAAGCCCCAACGGCGGGGGGCAGGAGAGGTGGATGGGGTAGAGGTAGAGGGAGATGGGGTGGAGGTGGCGGCAGTGGGTGAATGAACGGATGATTTTGGGGTGATGGGGAGAGGAGAAGAAGGAGAGGAAGTGGGAGGAGGAGGACGAGAGGCTGACAATGGGATGAATTTGGGGGAGTCTGAGGGAGTCGGGGTGAGGGAGGGTTGGGAGGCAGGGGGGAGGGAATTAGGGGAGGGAGGTGAGGCAGTGTCCAGGGTAGGGGGAGAGCCCAGTGGGATGAGGGGGGTGGAAGGGGGGAGATCCATGTCCATCTCACCTGTAATGACAAAACAGAAGATAAGAGATGTTAAGATGATGTTGTAGTCATTACAGGGCATGGGACAGATGGTGTTGTAGTCATTACAGGACATGGGAAGATGGTGTTGTAGTCATTACAGGACATGGGAAGATGGTGTTGTAGTCATTGCAGGACAGATGATGTTGTAGTCATTACAGGACATGGGACAGATGATGTTGTAGTCATTACAGGACATGGACAGATGGTTTGGTAATCATTACAGGACATGGAAAGACGATGTTGTAGTCATTACAGGACATGGGACAGACGATGTTGTAGTCATTACAGGACATGGGACAGACGATGTTGTAGTCATTACAGGACATGGGACAGACGATGTTGTAGTCATTACAGGACATGGGACAGACGATGTTGTAGTCATTACAGGACATGGGACAGACGATGTTGTAGTCATTACAGGACATGGGACAGACGTTGTTGTAGTGATTACAGGACATGGGACAGACGATGTTGTAGTGATTACAGGACATGGGACAGACGATGTTGTAGTGATTACAGGACATGGGACAGACGATGTTGTAGTGATTACAGGACATGGGACAGACGATGTTGTAGTGATTACAGGACATGGGACAGACGATGTTGTAGTGATTACAGGGCATGGGACAGACGATGTTGTAGTGATTACAGGACATGGGACAGACGATGTTGTAGTGATTACAGGACATGGGACAGACGATGTTGTAGTGATTACAGGACATGGGACAGACGATGTTGTAGTGATTACAGGACATGGGACAGACGATGTTGTAGAGATTACAGGACATGGGACAGATAATGTTGTAGTCATTACAGGGCATGGGACAGACGATGTTGTAGTGATTACAGGACATGGGACAGACGATGTTGTAGTGATTACAGGACATGGGACAGACAATGTTGTAGTGATTACAGGACATGGGACAGACGATGTTGTAGAGATTACAGGACATGGGACAGATGGTGTTGTAGTCATTACAGGACAGATGATGTTGTAGTCATTACAGGACAGATGATGTTGTGGTCATTACAGGATATGGGACAGATTATGTTGTAGTCATTACAGGACATGGACAGATGGTTTTGTAATCATTACAGGACATGGACAGATGATGTTGTAGTCATTACAGGACAGATGATGTTGTAGTCATTACAGGACAGATGATGTTGTAGTCATTACAGGACAGATGATGTTGTAGTCATTACAGGACAGATGATGTTGTAGTCATTACAGGACATAGACAGATGGTGTTGTAGTCATTACAGGACATAGACAGATGATGTTGTAGTCATTACAGGACATGGACAGATGATGTTGTAGTCATTACAGGACAGATGGTGTTGTAGTCATTACAGGACAGATGATGTTGTAGTCATTACAGGACAGATGATGTTGTAGTCATTACAGGACAGATGGTGTTGTAGTCATTACAGGACAGATGGTGTTGTAGTCATTACAGGACAGATGGTGTTGTAGTCATTACAGGACAGATGGTGTTGTAGTCATTACAGGACATGGACAGGTGGTGTTGTAGTCATTACAGGACATGGACAGATGGTGTTGTAGTCATTACAGGACATAGACAGATGGTGTTGTAGTCATTACAGGACATAGACAGATGGTGTTGTAGTCATTACAGGACATGGACAGACGGTGTTGTAGTCATTACAGGACATGGGACAGACGTTGTTGTAGTGATTACAGGACATGGGACAGACGATGTTGTAGTGATTACAGGACATGGGACAGACGATGTTGTAGTGATTACAGGACATGGGACAGACGATGTTGTAGAGATTACAGGACATGGGACAGATGATGTTGTAGTCATTACAGGGCATGGGACAGACGATGTTGTAGTGATTACAGGACATGGGACAGACGATGTTGTAGTGATTACAGGACATGGGACAGACGATGTTGTAGAGATTACAGGACATGGGACAGATGGTGTTGTAGTCATTACAGGACAGATGATGTTGTAGTCATTACAGGACAGATGATGTTGTGGTCATTACAGGATATGGACAGATGGTGTTGTAGTCATTACAGGATATGGACAGATGGTGTTGTAGTCATTACAGGATATGGACAGATGGTGTTGTAGTCATTACAGGACATAGACAGATGGTGTTGTAGTCATTACAGGACATAGACAGATGGTGTTGTAGTCATTACAGGACATAGACAGATGGTGTTGTAGTCATTACAGGACATAGACAGATTATGTTGTAGTCATTACAGGACATGGACAGATGGTGTTGTAGTCATTACAGGACATGGACAGATGGTGTTGTAGTCATTACAGGATATGGACAGATGGTGTTGTAGTCATTACAGGATATGGACAGATGGTGTTGTAGTCATTACAGGACATGGACAGATGGTGTTGTAGTCATTACAGGACATAGACAGATGGTGTTGTAGTCATTACAGGACATGGACAGATGGTGTTGTAGTCATTACAGGACATGGACAGACGATGTTGTAGTGATTACAGGACATGGGACAGACGATGTTGTAGAGATTACAGGACATGGGACAGATGGTGTTGTAGTCATTACAGGACAGATGATGTTGTAGTCATTACAGGACAGATGATGTTGTGGTCATTACAGGATATGGACAGATGGTGTTGTAGTCATTACAGGATATGGACAGATGGTGTTGTAGTCATTACAGGATATGGACAGATGGTGTTGTAGTCATTACAGGACATGGGACAGATGGTGTTGTAGTCATTACAGGATATGGACAGATGGTGTTGTAGTCATTACAGGATATGGACAGATGGTGTTGTAGTCATTACAGGACATGGACAGATGGTGTTGTAGTCATTACAGGACATAGACAGATGGTGTTGTAGTCATTACAGGACATGGACAGATGGTGTTGTAGTCATTACAGGACATGGACAGACGATGTTGTAGTGATTACAGGACATGGGACAGACGATGTTGTAGAGATTACAGGACATGGGACAGATGGTGTTGTAGTCATTACAGGACATGGACAGACGATGTTGTAGTGATTACAGGACATGGGACAGACGATGTTGTAGTGATTACAGGACATGGGACAGACGATGTTGTAGAGATTACAGGACATGGGACAGATGGTGTTGTAGTCATTACAGGACATGGACAGATGATGTTGTAGTCATTACAGGACAGATGGTGTTGTAGTCATTACAGGACAGATGATGTTGTAGTCATTACAGGACAGATGATGTTGTAGTCATTACAGGACAGATGGTGTTGTAGTCATTACAGGACAGATGGTGTTGTAGTCATTACAGGACAGATGGTGTTGTAGTCATTACAGGACATGGACAGATGGTGTTGTAGTCATTACAGGACATAGACAGATGGTGTTGTAGTCATTACAGGACATAGACAGATGGTGTTGTAGTCATTACAGGACATGGACAGATGGTGTTGTAGTCATTACAGGACATGGACAGATGGTGTTGTAGTCATTACAGGACATAGACAGATGGTGTTGTAGTCATTACAGGACATAGACAGATGGTGTTGTAGTCATTACAGGACATAGACAGATGGTGTTGTAGTCATTACAGGACATGGACAGATGGTGTTGTAGTCATTACAGGACATAGACAGATGGTGTTGTAGTCATTACAGGATATGGACAGATGGTGTTGTAGTCATTACAGGACATAGACAGATGGTGTTGTAGTCATTACAGGACAGATGGTGTTGTAGTCATTACAGGACATGGACAGATGGTGTTGTAGTCATTACAGGATATGGAAAGGAAAGTAAAGTTCAAAATCTTCCTGCTGTGCTACAGATGCCTTATCTTAATTTGATCATCCTGTTGTTTCAGGAATTTTCCTGCATAGCAATGCAAACATGTAGTGTTTTCTAGGTTTAAAAAGACTTCTAAAGTTTGTAATTTCCACTTAAAATTGAAGTGGGATTTTTGGCCAGGGAGCTTTCCTTAGCTCATTGAGCTCTAGCGACTCCTTGTGGCGGGCCGAGGGCCTGCAAGCTGACCTCAGTGGTCAGTCTAACGGTGTATCCACAGACACATTGGTGCGGCTGGCTTCCGGGTTAAAGCGAGCAGTGTGTTAAGAAGCAGCGTGGCTTGGCGGGTCATGTTTCGGAGGAGGCATATCTTGAACTTGAAAAATAAATATAACAAATATAAAAACACCCATTAATTATAATCCGCATAACAAATCACATCTTCCTGTTGCTGCAGGATTATTTGCCTGCTGTGTGAAACTGGCTCAAATTAAGATACGACATCTGTATCATGCATTCGTCATTCTAATGCAGCTACTCTTTTACCCTCCATGAGGTAGATCTGATATCATCACATATAGAATATGGAAATGGGATGGGAATTTTATCTCTGGAAACATCGCATACACATCATGAGAGACAACGTGATGATAACAAGTGTTGATTCTGCCTTAACAATGGCTGCCCACCGGTATGCTAGAAGACAAACCGACTGTTAGTTTCTCTAACAGCTAGCAGAAGAGTTAAAATAAACTATAGGCTACACAAGTAACATTCTAGCAGTCGGATTAGGCTACAGCTGCTGCCGCAAACAATGAATCGGCTAACTCACCTGCCAGCGCAGGACATCGGGGATTTCCTATGGCTCTCTTCCGACATTCAAGTACTCCGGTCACCAACTAACTCCCAACTCTACTAAAGACGACAGTAGACCTGCTGTACATCATTACGTCCAGCTGTTTTTAATCGACACAAGATAATTCAATGGAAACACACTGTGGCAGGCAATTGTCACATCTACTTTCTATGTAAACTTAGTAAACGTCTACAAAATAAATCATCATTAACTCATCCAGTGATTTTTTTTTTTTGTAGACAGTTACTAAGTTTGAATAGAAATTAGATAAGGCCTCTGCAGAAGTCAGGGACCAGAGCAGAGCTGTTGAGCAGAGCTGTTGTGAAGGAGGTTGTCAAGGAAGTGAGTTTGTGTTTATAAAGGACCTCCCGCCCACTCACCTACTGTCAACGAATCATGTCAATGTGTAGCTAACTGAAGCTGGATAGCTTTATTAAACCCTGAGTAGATCTAGCTGGTTAACTGAAGCTGGCTAGATTTATAAACCCCCTGAGTAGATCTAGCTGGTTAACTGAAGCTGGCTAGATTTATAAACCCCCCGATTAGATGTAGCTGGCTAACTGAAGTTGGCTAACTGAAGCTGGCTATCTTGATAAAGCCCTGAGTAGATCTAGCTGGCTAACTGAAGCTGGCTAACTGAAGCTGGCTATCTTGATAAAGCCCTGAGTAGATCTAGCTGGCTAACTGAAGCTGGCTAACTGAAGCTGACTATCTTGATAAAACCCTGAGTAGATCTAGCTGGCTAACTGAAGCTGGCTAACTGAATCTGGCTAACTAAAGCTGGCTAGCTTTATTAAACCCTGAGTAGATATAGCTAGCTAACTGAATCTGGCTAACTAAAGATGGCTAGCTTTATTAAACCCTGAGTAGATATAGCTAGCTAACTGAAGCTGGTAACTGACCCTGGCTAACTGAAGATGGCTAGCTTTATTAAACCCTTGGTAGATATAGCTAGCTAACTGAAGCTGGTAACAGAAGATGGCTAATTGAAGCTGGCTAGCTTTATTAAACCCTGAGTAGATCTAGCTGGCTAACTGAAGCTGGCTAGATTTATAAACCCCCTGATTAGATGTAGCTGGCTAACTGAAGCTGGATAATTGAAGCTGGCTAGCTTTATTAAACCCTGACTAGATCTAGCTGGCTAACTGAAGCTGGATAGCTTTATTAAACCCTGACTAGATCTAGCTGGCTAACTGAGGCTGGCTAGCTTTATTAAACCCTGACTAGATCTAGCTGGCTAACTGAAGCTGGCTAGCTTTATTAAACCCTGACTAGATCTAGCTGGCTAACTGAAGCTGGCTAGCTTGATTAAAACCTGACTAGATTTAGCTGGCTAACTGAAGCTGGCTAACTGAAGCTGGCTAGTATATCCTACCTGGGATTTTCTAACTGTTCCAGAAATAGCACACCTGATTCAACTAGTCCACTAATTACCAAACCCTTGACTAGATGGATTTTGAGCTGGTTCAGGACTACTAAAATGCATAAACTGGTGCTCGCCCCCAACAATATTAGTGGAGGGGGTGACTAACGGAGAGTCTAGAAAAGACAGAGAGAACGTCCCTTTCCCAAATGAACAGGTGAACCTGACAATGTCTTGGTCTAGTTCAGGGCTACAACTACATGGGGAAATGTCTGGGGTCCAGGAGAGGTTTGAGAACCACTGTCTTAGATATCTGATCATCTAATAAAGTCTCTTATGTCCTCTTCAAACACTGGGAACTCTGCACCAATAACAGGAAGGAAGCTAGGCCCTACATTTACCAGCCCGCACCCAGTGGACTAACCCACCCTGGGCCAGTGAGCCACCCCACCCTCCCCACCCTGGGCCAGTGGACTAACCCACCCTACCCACCCTACCCACCCTGGGCCAGTGAGCCAACCCACCCTCCCCACCCTGGGCCAGTGGACTAACCCACCCTACCCACCCTGGGCCAGTGAGCCAACCCACCCTACCCACCCTGGGCCAGTGAGCCAACCCACCCTGGGACGGTGGACTAACCCACCCTGGGCCAGTGGACTAACCCACCCTGGGCCAGAGGGCCAACCCACCCTGCCCACCCTGGGCCAGTGGACTAACCCACCCTGGGCCAGTGGACTAACCCACCCTACCCACCCTGGGCCAGTGACCCAACCCACCCTGCCCACCCTGGGCCAGTGAGCCAACCCACCCTGCCCACCCTGGGCCAGTGAGCCAACCCACCCTACCCACCCTGGGCCAGTGGACTAACCCACCCTACCCACCCTGGGCCAGTGAGCCAACCCACCCTGGGCCAGTGGACTAACCCACCCTGCCCACCCTGGGCCAGTGAGCCAACCCACCCTACCCACCCTGGGCCAGTGGACTAACCCACCCTGGGCCAGAGGGCCAACCCACCCTGGGCCAGTGGACTAACCCACCCTGGGCCAGTGGACTAACCCACCCTGGGCCAGTGGGCCAACCTACCCTACCCACCCTGGGCCAGAGAGCCAACCCACCCTACCCACCCTGGGCCAGTGGACCAACCCACCCTACCCACCCTGGGCCAGAGGGCCAACCCACCCTACCCACCCTGGGCCAGTGGACTAACCCACCCTGGGCCAGTGAGCCAACCCACCCTGGGCCAGTGGACTAACCCACCCTGCCCACCCTGGGCCAGTGAGCCAACCCACCCTACCCACCCTGGGCCAGTGGACTAACCCACCCTGGGCCAGAGGGCCAACCCACCCTACCCACCCTGGGCCAGTGGACTAACCCACCCTGGGCCAGTGGACTAACCCACCCTGGGCCAGTGGGCCAACCTACCCTACCCACCCTGGGCCAGAGAGCCAACCCACCCTACCCACCCTGGGCCAGTGGACCAACCCACCCTACCCACCCTGGGCCAGTGGACTAACCCACCCTGGGCCAGTGGGCCAACCTACCCTACCCACCCTGGGCCAGAGAGCCAACCCACCCTACCCACCCTGGGCCAGTGGACTAACCCACCCTGGGCCAGAGGGCCAACCCACCCTACCCACCCTGGGCCAGTGGACTAACCCACCCTGGGCCAGTGGACTAACCCACCCTGGGCCAGTGGGCCAACCTACCCTACCCACCCTGGGCCAGAGAGCCAACCCACCCTACCCACCCTGGGCCAGTGGACCAACCCACCCTACCCACCCTGGGCCAGTGGACTAACCCACCCTGGGCCAGTGGGCCAACCTACCCTACCCACCCTGGGCCAGAGAGCCAACCCACCCTACCCACCCTGGGCCAGTGGACCAACCCACCCTACCCACCCTGGGCCAGTGGACCAACCAACCCTACCCACCCTGGGCCAGTGGTCCAACCCACCCTACCCACCCTGGGCCAGTGGACCAACCCTTGCCTAAAATATGCCCCCCCCTCCCCCCTCCCTGTGAGAGGAGTTGCAGTGACACACAGACAGGCCCCCAAACTATCCCCAGTTTAGATTATGTTAACTTTGAGGTATTAAAAATAAACCGTTACGAAATAAATATTCTAATTGTCAAAACAGCTGCTCTACAAATCCTGGACTGACACAGAATAACATATCCTATATACAACTATTCAATGCAAAGCACTAGGCTACCGCAATGGAACACGTTCCACATAGCCTAACTAAAACAACACGTTTAGGCTACTTGGAATGTTTAATGGAATAATTTTTTGAAGTAGGCAACATGTGTTTTTAGATTGGTAGCCTACTGAAAACATACGAAAGAAAATAAAAACGCCTGTTGCGTTATTACAACCTGCCTCATTTTCTGTCAATCTGGAATAGCGCAACGCGCAACCGGTACATCTTGTCAGCTCATGCCACCTAAATTAAGCTTTATTTTATAAACAAGTAGCCCAAAGGAAAAGTGACTTACTCATGGTCCGAACGAACAGTTTTACTCAAGACATAAAATGAAGTAAGCTTCTTCTCAGGTCAAAAGTTTGGATAGAAGTCTTCGCAGCGGATCCATGTCACTCTCAACAGCCTACGTCGCGAAAGAAGAGATGACAGTCCGACAGTTGAGTCTTGACGTGCAGCCATTGACCAAGGGGCATAAAGATGACGCCCGCATGTACTCACCACAAATCAGGGCCGGTATAATGTAGGGGCTTACTGGGGCTGAAGCCCCTGGGCCCCGAAGGCCTGTGGGACTCAGCAAAAATATAAATGAAATATATACAGTATTTATTATGCATGTAGCATATATACACTACCGGTCAAAAGTTGTAACACCTACTCATTAGGGTTTTTCTTTATTTTTACATTATTTTTACTATTTTCTACAGAATACAGAATAATCTACAGAATAATAGTGAAGACATCACAACTATGAAATAACACACATGGAATCATGTAGTGACCCAAAAAAGTGTTAAACAAATCAAAATATATTTTATATTTGAGATTCTTCAAATAGCCACCCTTTGTCTTGATGACAGCTTTGCAAAATAAAATATATACAGTATATATTATGAATGTAGTATATATATATACACACACACATGTTTTTCTGCATCTGCCAACCACAGAAGGACTCAGGAGCCCACTCTCAATGAGTGTAGGCAGCCTAATCATCAGATGGGGGAGGAGACGAGGTAGAGGGCTCACATTGGTAACTGGGTGATTTACATTCTTTTTTTAAATGGCTACCACATTTCTGTACCCAACACACAGAATTATCTGTAAGGTCCCTCAGTCGAGCAGTGAATTTCAAACGAAGATTCAACCACAAACACCAGGGAGGTTTTCCAATGCCTCGCTAAGGAGTATAGTATAATGATACTGTGGATGATGTGTTAAACCCACCCAGTCGTTCTTCTGAACCGAGCTGCAGGACAGGAAGGAAACTGCTCGGGGATGTCACCATGAGGCCATTTGTCACGTAGGTATTAAGGATCGGGAGACAGGCGCAGGAATGCGTAACAGGAGTTTTTATTTCTCTACCCAAATTACATGTAAAGGGGATGAAGACCAAACAAACACATACACAAAACACAGGGTTGAAACCCAAAACAAAAGAGCGAGGAGCACCTCGAATAAACAACACAATGATTAAGACACGGGGGGACGAGACCCTTAATCAATATATACGTGGTGTAACGGCTTTCTAGGTGTGGTGAAGGAGAGTCGGACCAAACTGCAGCATGTAGATTGCGATCCATGTTTAATGAAAACAAACGTAAATACAAAACACCACAAAACAATAAATGTAATGAAAACCAAAACAGCCTATACTTGTCAACTAAATACAGCGACAGGAACAAAGACACTAAGGACAATCACCCACAACAAACTCAAAGCATATGGCTGCCTTAAATATGGTTCCCAATCAGAGACAACGATAAGCACCTGCCTCTGATTGAGAACCACTCCAGACAGCCATAGACTTTGCTAGATAACCCCACTAGCTACAATCCCAAATACATACACACCAAAACCCCAAGACAAAACACACCACAATACAAAAACTCCATGCCACACCCTGGCCTGACCCAATACATGAAGAAAAACACAAAATACTTAGACCAGGGCGTGACACGTGGCACAAAAGCCCAAAACAACATAGCACAGATACTCACACGAAACAACAGACATTGTAACAATAATCTACAGGACAATGGTGAACAAAGGGCACACCTATATAATTACTAATCAATGGGAATAGAGACCAGGTGTGAGTGATGACAGTTCCGGAAGGATCCGTGATACCATTGGTGATTTTTTAAAACAGTTACAGAGTTCAATGTCTGTGGAGAAAAGTGAGGATGACAGAGTGAAGAGAAGGACACAGATATACTAATATAAATACAAATATAGAGACTATAAACCAACCCACCCTGGGCCAGAGGGCCAACCCACCCTGGGCTAGAGGGCCAACCCACCCTGGGCCAGAGGGCCAACCCACCCTGGGCCAGAGGGCCAACCCACCCTGGGCCAGAGGGCCTACCCACCCTGGGCCAGAGGGCCAACCCACCCTGGGCTAGAGGGCCAACCCACCCTGGGCCAGAGGGCCAACCCACCCTGGGCCAGAGGGCCAACCCACCCTGGGCCAGAGGGCCAACCCACCCTGGGCCAGAGGGCCAACCCACCCTGGGCCAGAGGGCCAACCCACCCTGGGCCAGAGGGCCAACCCACCCTGGGCCAGAGGGCCAACCCACCCTGGGCCAGAGGGCCAACCCACCCTGGGATACAGATATACAAATATAGAGACTATAAACCAACCCATGCAGCCAGAGGGCCAACCCACCCTGGGCCAGAGGGCCAACCCACCCTGGGCCAGAGGGCCAACCCACCCTGGGATACAGATATACAAATATAGAGACTATAAACCAACCTATGCAGCTTGTATGATGCATCAAGACATTAAAGAAATACTGATGAAAAAAACATAGCAAAGGAATGCACTTTTTGGCATAAAAAAACAACCAGAGGGCCAACCCACCCTGGGCCAGAGGGCCAACCCACCCTGGGCCAGAGGGCCAACCCACCCTGGGATACAGATATACAAATATAGAGACTATAAACCAACCCATGCAGCTTGTATTTGTATTTGGCATAAATGTAAAGCCTTTTGTTTCATTGTAGTGACTCCATCATAACGACTTAAATGACAGAGTGAAACACAACACATCACTGAGTAACTGAGGATGAATCAACAACATTGTAGTGACTCCATCATAACGACTTAAATGACAGAGTGAAACACAACACATCACTGAGTAACTGCTTCCTTATTTTCAAGCATGGTGGTGGCTGCATCACGGTATGGGTATGCTTGTCATCAGCAAATACTGGGGAGTTTTTCAGGATAAAAAGAAACAGGTTTGAGCTTAAGCACAGGCAAAATCCTAGAGGAAAACCTGCTTCAGTTTGCTTTACACCAGACACTGGGAGAGGAATTCACAGCAACCCACCCAGCAGGACAATCACATACAACATAAGGCCAAGTGTTCCTGAGTGGCCAAGTTACCATTTTGACTTAAATAGGCTTGAAAATCTATGGCAAGACTTGAAATTTGCTGTTTAGCCATGATCCTTCAGCATCCTGACAGAACTTGAATAATTTTGAAAAGAAAATAGGCAAATATTGCACAGTTGTGGCCAAAAGTTTTGAGAATGAAAATGAATATTAATTTTCACCAAGTCTGCTGCCTCAGTTTGTATGATGGAACTTTGCATATACTCCATAACGTTATGAAGAGTAATCAGATGAATTGCAATTAATTGCAAAGTCCCTCTTTGCCATGCAAATGAACTGAATCCCGAGAAAAAAAATTCCACTGCATTTCAGCCCTGCCACAAAAGGCCCAGCTGACATTATGTCAGTGATTCTCTCGTTAACACAGGTGTGAGTGTTGACGAGGACAAGGCTGGAGATCACTCTGTCCTGCTGATTGAGTTCGAATAACAGACTGGAAGCTTCAAAAGGAGGGTGGTGCTTGGAATCATTGTTCTTCCTCTGATTACCATGGTTACCTGCAAGGAAACACATGCCGTCATCATTGCTTTGCACAGAAAGGGCTTCACAGGCAAGGATATTGCTGCCAGTAAGATTGCATCTAAATCAACCATTTATTGGATCATCAAGAACTTCAAGGAGAGCGGTTCAATTGTTGTGAAGAAGGCTTCAGGGCGCCCAAGAAAGTCCAGCAAGCGCCAGGACCGTCTCCTAAAGTTGATTCAGCTGTGGGATCGAGGCACCACCAGTACAGAGCTTGCTCAGGAATGGCAGCAGGCAGGTGTGAGTGCATCTGCACGCACAGTGAGGGGAAGACTTTTGGAGGATGGCCTGGTGTCAAGAAGGGCAGCAAAGAAGTCACTTCTCTCCAGGAAAAACATCATGGACAGACTGATATTCTGCAAAAGGTACAGGTATTGGACTGCTGAGGACTGGGGTAAAGTCATTTTCTCTGATGAATCCCCTTTTCCGATTGTTTGGGGCATCCGGAAACAAGCTTGTCCGGAGAAGACAAGGTGAGCGCTACCATCAGTCCTGTGTCATGCCAACAAGTAAAGCATACTGAGACCATTCATGTGTGGGGTTGCTTCTCAGCCAAGGGAGGAGGCTCACTCACAATTTTGCCCAAGAACACAGCCATGAATAAAGAATGGTACCAACACATCCTCCGAGAGCAACTTCTCCCAACCATCCAGGAACAGTTTGGTGACGAACAATGCCTTTTCCAGCATGATGGAACACCTTGCCATAAGGCAAAAGTGATAACTAAGTGGCTCGGGGAACAAAACATTGATATTTTGGGTCCATGGCCAGGAACCCCTCCAAACCTTAATCCCATTGAGAACTTCTGGTCAATCCTCAAGAGGCGGGTGAACAAACAAAAACCCACAAATTCTGACAAACTCCAAGCAATGATTATGCAAGAATGGGGCTGCCATCAGTCAGGATGTGGCTCAGAAGTTAATTGACAGCCTGCCAGGGCGGATTGCAGAGGCCTTGAAAAAGAAGGGTCAACACTGCAAATATTGACTCTTTGCATCAACTTCATGTAATTGTCAATAAAAGCCTTTGACACTTATGAAATGCTTGTAATTATACTTCAGTATTCCATAGTAACATCTGACACCAATATCTAAAGACACTGAAGCAGCAAACTTTGTGAAAATTACTATTTGTGTCATTCTCAAAACTTTGGCCACGACTGTACAGTTATGCAAAGCTCTTATGAGACCCAACAGCTGTAATGACTCTTAGAGACTTACCCAAGAGTCTCCCAGCTGTAATGACTCTTAGAGACTTACCCAATAAGACTCCCAGCTGTAATGACTCTTAGTGACTTACCCAATAAGACTCCCAGCTGTAATGACTCTTAGAGACTTACCCAAGAGTCTCCCAGCTGTAATGACTCTTAGAGACTTACCCAATAAGACTCCCAGCTGTAATGACTTAGAGACTTACCCAAGAAGACTCCCAGCTGTAATGACTCTTAGTGACTTACCCAATAAGACTCCCAGCTGTAATGACTTAGAGACTTACCCAAGAAGACTCCCAGCTGTAATGACTTAGAGACTTACCCAAGAAGACTCCCAGCTGTAATGACTCTTAGAGACTTACCCAAGAAGACTCCCAGCTGTAATGACTTAGAGACTTACCCAAGAAGACTCCCAGCTGTAATGACTCTTAGAGACTTACCCAAGAAGACTCCCAGCTGTAATGACTCTTAGAGACTTACCCAATAAGACTCCCAGCTGTAATGACTTAGAGACTTACCCAAGAAGACTCCCAGCTGTAATGACTCTTAGTGACTTACCCAATAAGACTCCCAGCTGTAATGACTTAGAGACTTACCCAAGAAGACTCCCAGCTGTAATGACTTAGAGACTTACCCAAGAAGACTCCCAGCTGTAATGACTCTTAGTGACTTACCCAATAAGACTCCCAGCTGTAATGACTTAGAGACTTACCCAAGAAGACTCCCAGCTGTAATGACTCTTAGTGACTTACCCAATAAGACTCCCAGCTGTAATGACTTAGAGACTTACCCAAGAAGACTCCCAGCTGTAATGACTTAGAGACTTACCCAAGAAGACTCCCAGCTGTAATGACTCTTAGTGACTTACCCAATAAGACTCCCAGCTGTAATGACTCTTAGTGACTTACCCAATAAGACTCCCAGCTGTAATGACTCTTAGTGACTTACCCAATAAGACTCCCAGCTGTAATGACTCTTAGTGACTTACCCAATAAGACTCCCAGCTGTAATGACTCTTAGTGACTTACCCAATAAGACTCCCAGCTGTAATGACTCTTAGATACTTACCCAAGAGTCTCCCAGCTGTAATGACTCTTAGAGACTTACCCAATAAGACTCCCAGCTGTAATGACTTAGAGACTTACCCAAGAAGACTCCCAGCTGTAATGACTCTTAGTGACTTACCCAATAAGACTCCCAGCTGTAATGACTTAGAGACTTACCCAAGAAGACTCCCAGCTGTAATGACTTAGAGACTTACCCAAGAAGACTCCCAGCTGTAATGACTCTTAGAGACTTACCCAAGAAGACTCCCAGCTGTAATGACTTAGAGACTTACCCAAGAAGACTCCCAGCTGTAATGACTTAGAGACTTACCCAAGAAGACTCCCAGCTGTAATGACTCTTAGTGACTTACCCAATAAGACTCCCAGCTGTAATGACTTAGAGACTTACCCAAGAAGACTCCCAGCTGTAATGACTTAGAGACTTACCCAAGAAGACTCCCAGCTGTAATGACTCTTAGTGACTTACCCAATAAGACTCCCAGCTGTAATGACTTAGAGACTTACCCAAGAAGACTCCCAGCTGTAATGACTCTTAGTGACTTACCCAATAAGACTCCCAGCTGTAATGACTTAGAGACTTACCCAAGAAGACTCCCAGCTGTAATGACTTAGAGACTTACCCAAGAAGAATCCCAGCTGTAATGACTCTTAGTGACTTACCCAATAAGACTCCCAGCTGTAATGACTTAGAGACTTACCCAAGAAGACTCCCAGCTGTAATGACTCTTAGAGACTTACCCAAGAGTCTCCCAGCTGTAATGACTCTTAGAGACTTACCCAATAAGACTCCCAGCTGTAATGACTTAGAGACTTACCCAAGAAGACTCCCAGCTGTAATGACTCTTAGTGACTTACCCAATAAGACTCCCAGCTGTAATGACTTAGAGACTTACCCAAGAAGACTCCCAGCTGTAATGACTTAGAGACTTACCCAAGAAGACTCCCAGCTGTAATGACTCTTAGTGACTTACCCAATAAGACTCCCAGCTGTAATGACTTAGAGACTTACCCAAGAAGACTCCCAGCTGTAATGACTCTTAGTGACTTACCCAATAAGACTCCCAGCTGTAATGACTTAGAGACTTACCCAAGAAGACTCCCAGCTGTAATGACTTAGAGACTTACCCAAGAAGACTCCCAGCTGTAATGACTCTTAGTGACTTACCCAATAAGACTCCCAGCTGTAATGACTTAGAGACTTACCCAAGAAGACTCCCAGCTGTAATGACTCTTAGTGACTTACCCAATAAGACTCCCAGCTGTAATGACTTAGAGACTTACCCAAGAAGACTCCCAGCTGTAATGACTTAGAGACTTACCCAAGAAGACTCCCAGCTGTAATGACTCTTAGTGACTTACCCAATAAGACTCCCAGCTGTAATGACTTAGAGACTTACCCAAGAAGACTCCCAGCTGTAATGACTTAGAGACTTACCCAAGAAGACTCCCAGCTGTAATGAATCTTAGAGACTTACCCAAGAAGACTCCCAGCTGTAATGACTTAGAGACTTACCCAAGAAGACTCCCAGCTGTAATGATGCTTAGAGACTTACCCAAGAAGACTCCCAGCTGTAATGACTCTTAGAGACTTACCCAATAAGACTCCCAGCTGTAATGACTTAGAGATTTACCCAAGAAGACTCCCAGCTGTAATGACTCTTAGAGACTTACCCAATAAGACCCCCAGCTGTAATGACTCTTAGTGACTTACCCAATAAGACTCCCAGCTGTAATGACTTAGAGACTTACCCAATAAGACTCCCAGCTGTAATGACTTAGAGACTTACCCAAGAAGACTCCCAGCTGTAATGACTCTTAGTGACTTACCCAATAAGACTCCCAGCTGTAATGACTTAGAGACTTACCCAAGAAGACTCCCAGCTGTAATGACTCTTAGAGACTTACCCAAGAAGACTCCCAGCTGTAATGGCTGCTAAAGGTGTTTCTAACATGTATTGACTCAGTGGTAAAAAAATAATTGCTATCTAGAACCTTTAATTAAGGGCTCTCCTCCTCGGTTGTCCTCCACAGGAGAACCTTTTGAATAACCCTTTTTGGTTCCAGATATAGCCATTTTTGGTTCCATTTAGAACCCTTTCTACAGAGGGTTCTACATGGAACCAAAAAGGGTTCTACCTGGAACCCAAACGGGTTCTACATGGAACCAAAAAGGGTTCTACTGTCATGCCCTGACCTTAGAGAGCCATTTTATTTCTCTATTTGGTTAGGCCAGGGTGTGACTAGGGTGGGCATTCTAGTTTATTTATTTCTATGTTTTGGCCGGGTATGGTTCTCAATCAGGGACAGATGTGTATCGTTGTCTCTGATTGGGAATCATACTTAGGCAGCCTGTTTTTCCACCGTAGTTGTGGGTAGTTGACTTTGTTAGTGGCCTGTATAGCCCTAGTAAGCGTCATGCTCGTTTTTGTTGTTTCTTGTTTTTGTTGGTGACATTCAAAATAAAAAGAATTGTACGTTCACCACGCTGCACTTTGGTCCGGTCATTTCGCTGACGACGTTCCTATGGGAACCCTTTGTCACGAGCGTCGTATGGAGTAGACCAAAGCGCAGAGTGGTTAGAATACATTCTTCTTTAATGTCGTTTCCCTGACGACGTTCGTGACGTCTCCTATGGGAACCCCTTTTGAACCCTGTTTACTAAGAGTGTATTTATCTAATCAAGGTATATTAGTATTTTATTTCATTCATCTTTCAAATTTTTAAAAAACATTTTTCTTCCTCTTTGAGGTTAGAGTATTTTGTATAGACCGTTGACAAAAATATTCCAATTAAATAAGTGTTAATCCTACTTTGTAACACAATAAAATGTGAATGAATCCCAGGGGGGTATAGACCTTCTGTAGACTGTATGTTTAGTGGACTTTTTTTCTTTGGTTTTAACTGTGAAGATTAGGAAACACACACATTCCTGTCTTGGCAGCAGCTAATTGGGATCCCTAATAAAGACACACAAATACAAATTCCTGCCTTGGCAGCAGCTAATTGGGATCCCTAATAAAGACACACAAATACTAAATCCTGCCTTGGCAGCAGCTAATTGGGATCCCTAATAAAGACACACAAATACTAAATCCTGCCTTGGCAGCAGCTAATTGGGATCCCTAATAAATACACACAAATACAAATTCCTGCCTTGGCAGCAGCTAATTGGGATCCCTAATAAAGACACACAAATACTAAATCCTGTCTTGGCAGCAGCTAATTGGGATCCCTAATAAAGACACACAAATACAAATTCCTGTCTTGGCAGCAGCTAATTGGGTTCCCTAATAAAGACACACAAATACTAAATCCTGTCTTGGCAGCAGCTAATTGGGATCCCTAATAAAGACACACAAATACTAAATCCTGTCTTGGCAGCAGCTAATTGGGATCCCTAATAAAGACACACAAATACTAAATCCTGTCTTGGCAGCAGCTAATTGGGATCCCTAATAAAGACACACAAATACTAAATCCTGTCTTGGCAGCAGCTAATTGGGATCCCTAATAAATACACACAAATACAAATTCCTGCCTTGGCAGCAGCTAATTGGGATCCCTAATAAAGACACACAAATACAAATTCCTGTCTTGGCAGCAGCTAATTGGGATCCCTAATAAAGACACACAAATACTAAATCCTGTCTTGGCAGCAGCTAATTGGGATCCCTAATAAAGACACACAAATACTAAATCCTGTCTTGGCAGCAGCTAATTGGGATCCCTAATAAACACACATGAACCTGTAAATAGAATACATTAAATGTAAACACACACACACACACAGCAGACAAACAACAGGCACAAGACAGAGGGTTTAGAAATCTGTTTCGTCCATTCCAGATGTGGGTCACTAGTTAATCCCTGGATGTTTGATGTCAGCCTATCAACAACCATTCTATTAGAGAGAGGGGTGAGAGGGGGAAAGGAGGGGGAGATTCAGGGAGAAAGAGAGACTGAGAGAGTTTGATAGAGGGAGGGGAGAAAGGGGGGTAAAGAGAGTGGAAGAGAGAGGGGGAGAAAGGGGGGTAAAGAGAGTGGAAGAGAGAGGGGGAGAAAGGGGGGTAAAGAGAGTGGAAGAGAGAGGGGGAGAAAGGGGGGTAAAGAGAGTGGAAGAGAGAGGGGGAGAAAGGGGGGTAAAGAGAGTGGAAGAGAGAGGGGGAGAAAGGGGGGTAAAGAGAGTGGAAGAGAGAGGGGGAGAAAGGGGGGTAAAGAGAGTGGAAGAGAGAGGGGGAGAAAGGGGGGTAAAAGAGTGGAAGAGAGAGGGGGAGAAAGGGGGGTAAAGAGAGTGGAAGAGAGAGGGGTGAGAGTGGAAGAGAGAGGGGTGAGAGGGGGGAAGGAGGGGGACATTCAGGGAGAAAGAGAGTGGAAGAGAGGGAGAAAGAGAGAGGGAGAGAGGAGAGAAGGAGGTGGGGTTGTCTGCAGAACTCATTCTCTCTACATCTCTTTCTCCCCCCTCTTTCTCCCCCCCCCCCTCTCTCTCTAACCCCCTGGCTCCGATAGAAACTAGAGCACTACATCATCATCATCATAATCGTCCTCTCCTCGAGACACGCATCAAAGTTCACGTCGCACCGAAAACACAGGTGCCTTGCAGCGCGAGACCGTCGATAACGGAGTAAAAAGACGGTCCCATTTAACCGATCTAATCTCAAACCTTTTTACATCAGCAGTTGTTGTTATTAATGTGAGTAGAAAGGCTACAGATACGGTCGTTATCATGTCTGACTGCAGGACGCAGTGGAACCGGGAGAACGAGCTGCCGGTCTACCTGGCAGGAACGATTACAACCGGGCCGAACCAACGGAAATCCTACGGGATGTTTTCCTCGGCGGATGGCGCCTACGACAGCAAGACTGTAGACTGTGATAACTTTGCCGCGGGAAGGAGAGGAACCAGGACTCCCAGGAGCGTCAGCCGAGACAGCCTCCTCGACCACACCGATGGCGACGTTCCTAAGACGGCAAGTGAGGCCAGTGAGGTCCGGGCTGTCGGTTCTCAGGTCAGCTCACCCGGGGAGAGAGAGGATGTGAGGCCGGGTGTGGAGATTGAGTACCCGGCAGGGAGGCAGTGTCACTCCGGTCAGAAGAATGGAAAGGTAGGTGAAAACAGAATTTTTTTTTTCGCCCATGTTTATGTTGATAAAAGTAGATCGCTTGTGGAAGATACATTTCCATCGTTTACCCTGTTCTGCAGTGCAGTGACGTCAGCTAGGCTGTTCCTAAAATAGGCTACGCAGTTATATCTCTAGGCTGCCCACATCACCTGAACCGGTGACGGCCAGGTAGGCTATTAGGCGACGTGTGGTGATGAATTGAACAGCGCCGTTTTGACAGCTATCCCAGCTTCTGTCACACACACACACCGAACATCGCGTCTGCTCTGACTGCACTGCACGGGAAGACAAAAGGAGGTCCTGCAGCGTTCCTTCCGCCTCTGAGTACACTGGCTGAGGGCAAAGAGAGAGAGAGAGCGAGCATGTCCGGTACTGACCACCAGGGGAATGGTATCCCACACCTTCCGGTAAGACTCCCACCTAGCGGGGCTGGCAGCCGGACGGGCTGGCTGGCTGTCTAGCGCGGAATAGCCATTGTTTTCGGTCAATAGGCGAACAAACGGCGCTGTCCATTTCAGCACCACATACTTGGTCTAACTTGTCGCCGCTGGAGGTTCCTTGGTAGAATATGGGCTTACAAAAATGAGCTAGTTTCTGTTTATTATATTCAGTTCTACAGAGAAAACAATGTTTGTAGCCCAGACTAAAGGCACGTTGAGGTTGTCGAGGGCGACAGGGCGGTACTGCTGCTGCTACCAAGCAGCAAATCCCTGCTCCTGATACCGTTGGCGGGGATTAAATTCTTAGTGTCGCCGGATGATAGCCAAGCAGTTTGAGTAGAAGGCCTGTGTAATGTCTGCCCTGGCCCAGTCTCTCCCATGTCAGCCAGCCAGGCTGCATAATGATACCACCCCAATCGCGGATATCATTTTTGATGATCCCCATCGGTCCGTATGCCATTTCTGCCGCGACGTGTCAAGTCAATGCGTCTGTTGTCTGCCCTGCTCTCTACCTGACATGGTTGAGTTGTTATCAGGGATTTACACTAAGTGACAATCCGACGTTGTATGTTGTGCTGCAGGTTGGAAGGAATAAGACAATTGTCTGAACTCTGGGAGAGAGAGAGAGACATAAATAGAGAGATAGAGAGACAGAGGTAGTATGAAAGTGAGAGAGAGAGAGAGCAACAGGGAAGACCGATTTGAGGTGTTCTTGTGAGAGAGAGATCTGTCTTGGGGATATTCTAGTTGGTTCATTCAGAAAACCATGCAGCTATGTAAATGGTGTAAAACATTGAATGAAGCTATTGTTAGAATACATGCACAGCTTTCAGGATTCTTGGTCATGTTTGGATATAGTGGCAGTGGTGGATAAAGTATCCAATTGTCATACCTGTCATACTTGAGTCACTCAGTAAAATGCTACTTGAGTAAACATCTAATAGCATTTGGTTTTAAATTATAACTATACTTAAGTAGAAAAAGTAAAAGTATAAATCATTTCAAATTCCTTATATTAAGCCAACCAGACGGCACCATTTTATTTGACATGTTCAATTTAAAGATAGTAAAGGATGAACTCAGACATCATCATTTACAAACTAAGAATTTTTGTTTAGTGAGTCCTCCAGATCAGAGGCAGTAGGGAGGACCAGGCCTAGCCTGGGTTGTGCAATTTTTTTGTTGTTGCAAGCAGAGAGAGACAGAGCTCCAAACAGTCGTATCTCCATGGTAACACTTCAGCCAGTAGACGTTAGGCTACAGCATCGGGGAAGACAGACGGCTAGGTTGCCATGGAAACGTAACATCTTTCTCTCTGGGTAGGGCTCTATCTGTAGCTGTGTATCCTTGGTGACGGGAGATAGCAGAAGATCAGGACGTCCTTTTCAACAGAAAACACATCCTTCCTAGTAGCATCTGTTCTTGTAGTTGTTGTTTCAATAAGTTATTATCAAATATCTCCTAATATCATGACTGAAAACAGTCTAACTCTGTCTCTTTCTCTCTCTCTCTCTCTCCATCTCTCTTCTCTTCCTCTCTCTCCTATCTTCCCCTCTGTCTCGCTCTCTCCTCTCTCCTCTCTTCCTCTCTCTCTCTCTCTCTCTCTCTCTCTCCATCTCTCTTCTCTTCCTCTCTCTCTCCTATCTTCCCCTCTGTCTCGCTCTCTCCTCTCTCCTCTCTTCCTCTCTCTCTCTCTCTCTCCATCTCTCTTCTCTTCCTCTCTCTCCTATCTTCCCCTCTGTCTCTCTCTCTCCTCTCTTCCTCTCTCTCTCTTCCTCTCTCTCTCTCTCTCTCTCTCTCTCTCTCTCTCTCTCTCTCTCTCTCTCTCTCTCTCTCTCTCTCTCTCTCCATCTCTCTTCTCTTCCTCTCTCTCCTATCTTCCCCTCTGTCTCGCTCTCTCCTCTCTTCCTCTCTCTCTCTCTCTCTCTCTCCATCTCTCTTCTCTTCCTCGCTCTCCTATCTTCCCCTCTGTCTCGCTCTCTCCTCTCTTCCTCTCTCTCTCTTTCTCGTATCTCTTCCTCTCTATCTCTCTCTCCTCTCTCCCTTCCTCCCCCACCCCCCTCCCCCCTCTCCA
>NW_022261984.1:11779102-11784102 GCF_002021735.2 Oncorhynchus kisutch | reverse complement strand
CAGTGGGTTCTGGTCGTCTTTAATAGTTGATTCTAAGATCTGTATTGGATCATGTATATGTTTTTGCTCTTTATTCTTTGTTATAGAGCCAAAAAGATTGGAGAAGTGGTTTACCCATACATCTCCATTTTGGATAGATAATTCTTCGTGTTGTTGTTTGTTTAGTGTTTTCCAATTTTCCCAGAAGTGGTTAGAGTCTATGGATTCTTCAATTGCATTGAGCTGATTTCTGACATGCTGTTCCTTCTTTTTCCGTAGTGTATTTCTGTATTGTTTTAGTGATTCACCATAGTGAAGGCGTAGACTCAGGTTTTCCGGGTCTCTATGTTTTTGGTTGGACAGGTTTCTCAATTTCTTTCTTAGAATTTTGCATTCTTCATCAAACCATTTGTAATTATTGTTAATTTTCTTCGGTTTTCTATTTGAGATTTTTAGATTTGATAGGGAAGCTGAGAGGTCAAATATACTGTTAAGATTTTCTACTGCCAAGTTTACACCTTCACTATTACAGTGGAACGTTTTACCCAGGAAATTGTCTAAAAGGGATTGAATTTGTTGTTGCCTAATTGTTTTTTGGTAGGTTTCCAAACTGCATTCCTTCCATCTATAGCATTTCTTAATGTTACTCAGTTCCTTTGGCTTTGATGCCTCATGATTGAGTATTGCTCTGTTTAAGTAGACTGTGATTTTGCTGTGGTCTGATAGGGGTGTCAGTGGGCTGACTGTGAACGCTCTGAGAGACTCTGGGTTGAGGTCAGTGATAAAGTAGTCTACAGTACTACTGCCAAGAGATGAGCTATAGGTGTACCTACCATAGGAGTCCCCTCGAAGCCTACCGTTGACTATGTACATACCCAGCGTGCGACAGAGCTGCAGGAGTTGTGACCCGTTTTTGTTGGTTATGTTGTCATAGTTGTGCCTAGGGGGGCATATGTGGGAGGGAATGCTGTCACCTCCAGGCAGGTGTTTGTCCCCCTGTGTGCTGAGGGTGTCAGGTTCTTGTCCGGTTCTGGCATTTAGGTCGCCACAGACTAGTACATGTCCCTGGGCCTGGAAATGATTGATTTCCCCCTCCAGGATGGAGAAGCTGTCTTCATTAAAATATGGGGATTCTAGTGGGGGGATATAGGTAGCACACAGGAGGACATTTTTCTCTGTTAGGATCATTTCTTTTTGAATTTCTAGCCAAATGTAGAATGTTCCTGTTTTGATTAATTTAATGGAGTGAGTTAGGTCTGCTCTATACCAAATTAGCATACCCCCTGAGTCCCTTCCCTGTTTCACACCTGGTAGTTTGGTGGATGGGACTACCAGCTCTCTGTAACCTAGAGGGCAACCAGTGGGTCCATCTCCTCTATACCAGGTGTCTTGCAGGATGACAATGTCTGTATTACCGATTTCTTTGGTGAAGTCCGGGTTTCTCTCTCTCTCTCTCTCTCTCTCTCTCTCTCTCTCTCTCTCTCCCTCTCTCTCTCTAATAGTTGTATGAGGTGTTCTCCTTCCTGAAGGAGTTGGGGGCTGTGGTGATGCTGCATGCTGAGAACGGAGACCTCATTGCTCAGGTATCCAGTCCAACAGTCATAACCCCATTATAACCCAGTCCTACAGGCATAACCCCATTATAACCCAGTCCTACAGTCATAACCCCATTATAACCCAGTCATACAGTCATAACCCCATTATAACCCAGTCATAACCCCATTATAACCCAGTCATAACCCCATTATAACCCAGTCCTACAGTCATAACCCCATTATAACCCAGTCATACAGTCATAACCCCATTATAACCCAGCCATAACCCCATTATAACCCAGTCATAACCCCATTATAACCCAGTCCTACAGTCATAACCCCATTATAACCTAGTCCTACAGTCATAACCCCATTATAACCCAGTCCTACAGTCATAACCCCATTATAACCCAGTCATACAGTCATAACCCCATTATAAACAAGTCATAACCCCATTATAACCCAGTCATAACCCCATTATAACCCAGTCATAACCCCATTATCACCCAGTCATAACCCCATTATAACCCAGTCATAACCCCATTATAACCCAGTCCTACAGTCATGACCCCATTATAACCCAGTCCTACAGTCATAACCCCATTATAACCC
Organism: Oncorhynchus kisutch; assembly: GCF_002021735.2. NCBI lineage: Eukaryota > Metazoa > Chordata > Actinopteri > Salmoniformes > Salmonidae > Oncorhynchus > Oncorhynchus kisutch. The sequence goes on along the minus strand of NW_022261984.1, from coordinate 11,781,976 downwards.
AGTCATAACCCATTATAACCCAAGTCCTACAGTCATAACCCCATTATAACCCAGCCATAACCCCATTATAACCCAGTCATAACCCCATTATAACCCAGTCCTACAGTCATAACCCCATTATAACCCAGTCATAACCCCATTATAACCCAGTCACGACCCCATTATAACCCAGTCATAACCCCAATATAACCCAGTTATAACCCCATTATAACCCAGTCCTACAGTCATAACCCCATTATAACCCAGTCATAACCCCATTATATAACCCAGTCATAACCCCATTATTACCCAGTCCTACAGTCATAACCCCATTATAACCCAGTCATAACCCCATTATAACCCCCAGTCATAACCCCATTATAACCCAGTCATAACCCCATTATAACCCAGTCATAACCCCATTATAACCCAGTCCTACAGTCATAACCCCATTATAACCCAGTCATGACCCCATTATAACCCAGTCATAACCCCATTATAACCCAGTCCTACAGTCATAACCCCATTATAACCCAGTCCTACAGTCATAACCCCATTATAACCCCGTCACGACCCCATTATAACCCAGTCATAACCCCAATATAACCCAGTCATAACCCCATTATAACCCAGTCCTACAGTCATAACCCCATTATAACCCAGTCATAACCCCATTATAACCCAGTCATAACCCCATTATTACCCAGTCCTACAGTCATAACCCCATTATAACCCAGTCATAACCCCATTATAACCCCCAGTCATAACCCCATTATAACCCAGTCATAACCCCATTATAACCCAGTCATAACCCCATTATAACCCAGTCCTACAGTCATAACCCCATTATAACCCAGTCCTACAGTCATAACCCCATTATAACCCAGTCATAACCCCATTATAACCCAGTCATAACCCCATTATAACCCAGTCATAACCCCATTATAACCCAGTCCTACAGTCATAACCCCATTATAACCCAGTCCTACAGTCATAACCCCATTATAACCCAGTCATGACCCCATTATAACCCAGTCATAACCCCATTATAACCCAGTCCTACAGTCATAACCCCATTATAACCCAGTCCTACAGTCATAACCCCATTATAACCCAGTCATAACCCCATTATAACCCAGTCATAACCCCATTATAACCCAGTCATAACCCCATTATAACCCAGTCCTACAGTCATAACCCCATTATAACCCAGTCCTACAGTCATAACCCCATTATAACCCAGTCATGACCCCATTATAACCCAGGCATAACCCCATTATAACCCAGTCCTACAGTCATAACCCCATTATAACCCAGTCATAACCCCATTATAACCCAGTCATAACCCCATTATAACCCAGTCCTACAGTCATAACCCCATTATAACCCAGTCCTACAGTCATAACCCCATTATAACCCAGTCATGACCCCATTATAACCCAGTCATAACCCCATTATAACCCAGTCCTACAGTCATAACCCCATTATAACCCAGTCCTACAGTCATAACCCCATTATAACCCAGTCATAACCCCATTATAACCCAGTCATAACACATTAATAATAAGGTGTGACTGTGTACAGTTATTATGATGATGACATTATGGGTGGTGAGGAGGATGAAGATGATGAAGATGATAAATATGATAATGATAATAATTGTAAATATTATAAATACTATGATGGTGATGATGGTTATGATGGTGATGATGAAGGTGATGATGATGGTGATGGTGGTGATGGTGATGATGAAGGTGATGATGGTGATGATGAAGGGGATGATGGTGGTGGTGATGGTGATGATGGTGATGGTTATGATGGTGATGATGGTGATGGTGGTGATGATGGTGATGATGGTGATGATGGTGATGATGATGGTGGTGGTGATGGTGGTGATGGTGGTGATGATGATGGTGATGATGAAGGTGATGATGATGGTGGTGATGGTGATGATGGTGGTGGTGATGGTGGTGATGGTTATGATGGGGATGATGATGGTGATGGTGATGGTGGTGATGGTGGTGGTGGTGCTGATGGTGATGGTGGTGATGGTTATGATGGTGATGATGATTTTGGTGGTGATGGTGATGATGATGGTGGTGATGGTGGTGGTGCTGGTGATGATGATGATGGTGATGTTGATGATGATGGTGGTGATGGTGATGGTGATGATGTTGGTGATGATGAAGGTGATGATGATGGTGCTGATGGTGGTGGTGATGGTTATGGTCGTGATGATGGTTATGATGGTGATGATGTTGGTGATGATGATGATGGTGATGATGATGGTGGTGGTGGTGATGGTGGTGATGATGATGGTGGTGATGGTGATGATGTTGGTGATGTTGGTGATGTTGGTGATGATGGTGAGGATGATGGTGATGGTGGTGGTGCTGGTGGTGATGGTGATGATGGTGATTATGATGATGATGTTGATGATGATAATGGTGATGGTGATGATGGTGATGGTGGTGATGAAGGTGATGATGATGATGATGGTGATGATGATGGTGATGTGGTTGATGATAATGGTGATGGTGGTGATGATGGTGATGATGATGATGATGGTGGTGATGTTGATGATGATAATGGTGATGGTGATGATGGTGATGGTGGTGATGGTTATGATGGTGATGATGAAGGTGATGATGATGGTGATTGATGATGGTGATGATGATGGTGATGGTGGTGATGGTGATGATGGTGATGATGGTGATGATGATGGTGGTGATGGTGATGATGGTGATGATGGTGGTGGTGATGGTGGTGATGGTTATGATGGTGATGGTGATGGTGGTGGTGATGGTGGTGGTGGTGGTGGTGATGGTGGTGATGATGGTGGTGATGGTGGTATGGTGATGATGATGGTGGTGGTGATGATGATGGTGATGATGA
>NW_022261984.1:11744102-11776602 GCF_002021735.2 Oncorhynchus kisutch | reverse complement strand
CCCTTTCCTACCTCCCTCCCTTCCCTCCCTTCCCTCCCTCCCTCCCTCCCTCCCTCCCTCCCTCCCTCCCTCCCTCCCTCCCTCCCTCCCTCCCTCCCTCCCTCCCTCCCTCCCTCCCTTTCCTACCTCCCTCCCTTCCCTCCCTTCCCTCCCTCCCTCCCTCCCTCCCTCCCTCCCTCCCTCCCTCCCTCCCTCCCTCCCTCCCTCCCTCCCTCCCTCCCTCCCTCCCTCCCTCCCTCCCTCCCTCCCTCCCTTTCCTACCTCCCTCCCTTCCCTCCCTTCCCTCCCTCCCTCCCTCCCTCCCTCCCTCCCTCCCTCCCTCCCTCCCTCCCTCCCTCCCTCCCTCCCTCCCTCCCTCCCTCCCTCTATCCATCCCTCCTTTCCTCCCTCCCTCCCTCCCCCTCCTCCCCTCTCCCACCAGGCTCTGGAGTATAACATCTTTGAGGGGATGGTGTGTCGGGGGGGTCCTGTCGTCGTGGTGACCCAGGGGAGGGTGGTCTATGAGGAGGGGGAGGGGCTCCACGTCCAGCAGGGTTCAGGACGCTTCATCCCCCGCCAAGCCTTCCCAGACTACGCCTACCAACGCATCACGACCAGGAGCAAGGTAACTACAGATCCCACAATGCAACACAAACCAGGAAGTGGTTTATATGAGTCAGAAATATTTATTCTACAGACAAAATGGACGATAAAGTGTCAAATAGAATAATTCTGTTCATAAAGTTAGTCTCGTCCAAAACAGAGAGATGATACAGTAGGAACAATGGTAGGTAACAGAATTAAGGATACACAACAACCTTGGGTTGTCCAACAGTTGTCCTTGGGTTGTCCAACAGTTGTCCTTTGGTTGTCCAACAGTTGGGTCCTTGGGTTGTCCAACAGTTGGGTCCTTGGGTTGTCCAACAGTTGGGTCCTTGGGTTGTCCAACAGTTGTTCTTGGGTTATCAAATCAAATCAAATCAAATCTATTTATATAGCCCTTCGTACATCAGCTGATATCTCAAAGTGCTGTACAGAAACCCAGCCTAAAACCCCAAACAGCAAGCAATGCAGGTGTAGAAGCACGGTGGCTAGGAAAAACTCCCTAGAAAGGCCAATACCTAGGAAGAAACCTAGAGAGGAACCAGGCTATGTGGGGTGGCCAGTCCTCTTCTGGCTGTGCCGGGTGGAGATTATAACAGAACATGGCCAAGATGTTCAAATGTTCATAAATGACCAGCATGGTCGAATAATAATAAGGCAGAACAGTTGAAACTAGAGCAGCAGCACAGTCAGGTGGAAGTTGAAACTGGAGCAGCAGCATGGCCAGGTGGACTGGGGACAGCAAGGAGTCATCATGTCAGGTAGTCCTGGGGCATGGTCCTAGGGCTCAGGTCCTCTGAGAGAGAGAAAGAAAGAGAGAAGGAGAGAATTAGAGAACGCACACTTAGATTCACACAGGACACCGAATAGGACAGGAGAAGTACTCCAGATATAACAAACTGACCCCAGCCCCCCGACACATAAACTACTGCAGCATAAATACTGGAGGCTGAGACAGGAGGGGTCAGGAGACACTGTGGCCCCATCCGAGGACACCCCCGGACAGGGCCAAACAGGAAGGATATAACCCCACCCACTTTGCCAAAGCACAGCCCCCACACCACTAGAGGGATATCTTCAACCACCAACTTACCATCCTGAGACAAGGCTGAGTATAGCCCACAAAGATCTCCGCCACGGCACAACCCAAGGGGGGGGGCGCCAACCCAGACAGGATGACCACAACAGCGAATCAACCCACTCAGGTGACGCACCCCCTCCAGGGACGGCATGAGAGAGCCCCAGCAAGCCAGTGACTCAGCCCCTGTAATAGGGTTAGAGGCAGAGAATCCCAGTGGAAAGAGGGGAACCGGCCAGGCAGAGACAGCAAGGGCGGTTCGTTGCTCCAGAGCCTTTCCGTTCACCTTCCCACTCCTGGGCCAGACTACACTCAATCATATGACCCACTGAAGAGATGAGTCTTCAGTAAAGACTTAAAGGTTGAGACCGAGTTTGCGTCTCTGACATGGGTAGGCAGACCGTTCCATAAAAATGGAGCTCTATAGGAGAAAGCCCTGCCTCCAGCTGTTTGCTTAGAAATTCTAGGGACAATTAGGAGGCCTGCGTCTTGTGACCGTAGCGTACGTGTAGGTATGTACGGCAGGACCAAATCAGAGAGATAGGTAGGAGCAAGCCCATGTAATGCTTTGTAGGTTAGCAGTAAAACCTTGAAATCAGCCCTTGCTTTGACAGGAAGCCAGTGTAGAGAGGCTAGCACTGGAGTAATATGATCACATTTTTGGGTTCTAGTCAGGATTCTAGCAGCCGTATTTAGCACTAACTGAAGTTTATTTAGTGCTTTATCCGGGTAGCCGGAAAATAGAGCATTGCAGTAGTCTAACCTAGAAGTGACAAAAGCATGGATTAATTTTTCTGCATCATTTTTGGACAGAAAGTTTCTGATTTTTGCAATGTTACGTAGATGGAAAAAAGCTGTCCTCGAAATGGTCTTGATATGTTCTTCAAAAGAGAGATCAGGGTCCAGAGTAACGCCGAGGTCCTTCACAGTTTTATTTGAGACGACTGTACAACCATTAAGATTAATTGTCAGATTCAACAGAAGATCTCTTTGTTTCTTGGGACCTAGAACAAGCATCTCTGTTTTGTCCGAGTTTAATAGTAGAAAGTTTGAGGCCATCCACTTCCTTATGTCTGAAACACATGCTTCTAGCGAGGGCAATTTTGGGGCTTCACCATGTTTCATTGAAATGTACAGCTGTGTGTCATCCGCATAGCAGTGAAAGTTTACATTATGTTTTCGAATAACATCCCCAAGAGGTAAAATATATAGTGAAAACAATAGTGGTCCTAAAACGGAACCTTGAGGAACACCGAAATTTACAGTTGATTTGTCAGAGGACAAACCATTCACAGAGACAAACTGATATCTTTCCGACAGATAAGATCTAAACCAGGCCAGAACATGTCCGTGTAGACCAATTTGGGTTTCCAATCTCTCCAAAAGAATGTGGTGATCGATGGTATCAAAAGCAGCACTAAGGTCTAGGAGCACGAGGACAGATGCAGAGCCTCGGTCCGATGCCATTAAAATGTCATTTACCACCTTCACAAGTGCCGTCTCAGTGCTATGATGGGGTCTAAAACCAGACTGAAGCATTTCGTATACATTGTTTGTCTTCAGGAAGGCAGTGAGTTGCTGCGCAACAGCCTTCTCTAAAATTTTTGAGAGGATTGGAAGATTCGATATAGGCCGATAGTTTTTTATATTTTCTGGGTCAAGGTTTGGCTTTTTCAAGAGAGGCTTTATTACTGCCACTTTTAGTGAGTTTGGTACACATCCAGTGGATAGAGAGCCGTTTATTATGTTCAACATAGGAGGGCCAAGCACAGGAAGCAGCTCTTTCAGTAGTTTAGTTGGAATAGGGTCCAGTATGCAGCTTGAAGGTTTAGAGGCCATGATTATTTTCATCATTGTGTCAAGAGATATAGTACTAAAACACTTGAGCGTCTCTCTTGATCCTAGGTCCTGGCAGAGTTGTGCAGACTCAGGACAACTGAGGTTTGGAGGAATACGCAGTCCGTAATTTGCTTTCTAATAATCATAATCTTTTCCTCAAAGAAGTTCATGAATTTATCACTGCTAAAGTGAAAGTCATCCTCTCTTGGGGAATGCTGCTTTTTAGTTAGCTTTGCGACAGTTAATTTCCTCAATTAAGTTAGAAAAATAGGATGATCGAGCAGCAGTAAGGGCTCTACGGTACTGCACGGTGCCGTCCTTCCAAGCTAGTCGGAAGACTTCCAGTTTGGTGTGGCGCCATTTCCGTTCCAATTTTCTGGAAGCTTGCTTCAGAGCTCGGGTATTTTCTGTGTACCAGGGAGCTAGTTTCTTATGAGACATTTTTTTAGTTTTTAAGGGTGCAACTGCATCTAGGGTATTGCGCAAGGTTAGATTGAGATCCTCAGTTAGGTGGTTAACTGATTTTTGTCCTCTGGCGTCCTTGGGTAGGCAGAGGGAGTCTGGAAGGGCATCAAGGAATCTTTGTGTTGTCTGTGAATTTATAGCACGACTTTTGATGTTCCTTGGTTGGGGTCTAAGCAGATTATTTGTTGCAATTGCAAACGTAATAAAATGGTGGTCCGATAGTCCAGGATTATGAGGAAAAACATTAAGATCCACCACATTTATTCCATGGGACAAAACTAGGTCCAGCGTATGACTGTGACAGTGAGTGGGTCCAGAGACATGTTGGATAAAACCCACTGAGTCGATGATGGCTCCGAAAGCCTTTTGGAGTGGGTCTGTGGACTTTTCCATGTGAATATTAAAGTCACCAAAGATTAGAATATTATCTGCTATGACTACAAGGTCCGATAGGAATTCAGGGAACTCAGTGAGAAACGCTGTATATGGCCCAGGAGGCCTGTAAACAGTAGCTATAAAAAGTGATTGAGTAGGCTGCATAGATTTCATGACTAGAAGCTCAAAAGACGAAAATGTCATATTTTTTTTTGTAAATTGAAATTTGCTATCGTAAATGTTAGCAACACCTCCGCCTTTGCGGGATGCACGTGGGATATGGTCACTAGTGTAGCCAGGAGGTGAGGCCTCATTTAAAACAGTAAATTCATCAGGCTTAAGCCATGTTTCAGTCAGGCCAATCACATCAAGATTATGATCAGTGATTAGTTCATTGACTATAATTGCCTTTGAAGTAAGGGATCTAACATTAAGTAGCCCTATTTTGAGATGTGAGGTATCATGATCTCTTTCAGTAATGACAGGAATGGAGGTGGTCTTTATCCTAGTGAGATTGCTAAGGCGAACACCGCCATGTTTAGTTTTGCCCAACCTAGGTCGAGGCACAGACACGGTCTCAATGGTGATAGCTGAGCTGACTACACTGACTGTGCTAATGGCAGACTCCACTATGCTGGCAGGCTGGCTAACAGCCTGCTGCCTGGCCTGCACCCTATTTCATTGTGGAGCTAGAGGAGTTAGAGCCCTGTCTATGTTGGTAGATAAGATGAGAGCACCCCTCCAGCTAGGATGGAGTCCGTCACTCCTCAGCAGGTCAGGCTTGGTCCTGTTTGTGGGTGAGTCCCAGAAAGAGGGCCAATTATCTACAAATTCTAACTTTTGGGAGGGGCAGAAAACAGTTTTCAACCAGCGATTGAGTTGTGAGACTCTGCTGTAGAGCTCATCACTCCCCCTAACTGGGAGGGGGCCAGAGACAATTACTCGATGCCGACACATCTTTCTAGCTGATATGCACGCAGAAGCTATGTTGCGCTTAGTGATTTCTGACTGTTTCATCCTAACATCGTTGGTGCCGACGTGGATAACAATATCTCTATACTCTCTACACTCGCCAGTTTTAGCTTTAGCCAGCACCATCTTCAGATTAGCCTTAACGTCGGTAGCCCTGCCCCCGGGTAAACAGTGTATGATCGCTGGATGATTCGCTTTAAGTCTAATACTGCGGGTAATGGAGTCGCCAATGACTAGAGTTTTCAATTTGTCAGAGCTAATGGTGGGAAGCTTCGGCGTCTCAGACCCCGTAACGGGAGGAGTAGAGACCAGAGAAGAATCGGCCTCTGACTCCGACCCGCTGCTTAATGGGGAAAACCGGTTGAAAGTTTCTGTCGGCTGAATGAGCGACACCGGTTGAGCGTTCCTACAGCATTTCCTTCCAGAAACCGTGAGAAAGTTGTCTGGCTGCGGGGACTGTGCCAGGGGATTTACACTACTATCTGTACTTACTGGTGCCACAGACGCTGTTTCATCCTTTCCTACACTGAAATTACCCTTGCCTAACGATTGCGTCTGAAGCTGGGCCTGCAGCACAGCTATCCTCGCCGTAAGGCGAGTACAGCGGCTGCAATTAGAAGGCATCATGTTAATGTTACTACTTAGCTTCGGCTGTTGGAGGTCCTGACGAATCGTGTCCAGATAAAGCGTCCGGAGTGAAAAAGTTGAGGAAAAAATAAATAAATATATGAACGGTAATTAAAAAGTGAAAACCGTAAAGTTGTCAGGTAGCAAAACAGGTTAGCAACAAAACGCACAGCAACTCGAAAACAAGCCTGCAAGTTGTGACCGGAAATGACGTCAGACGTCAGACGTTCACTCCAGGATGAGATCAATATCATACGGTATCACTACAACAGGTGTATCCAACAGTTGGGTCCTTGGGTTGTCCAACAGTTGTCCATGGGTTGTCCAATAGTTGGGTCCTTGGGTTGTCCAACAGTTGGGTCCTTGGGTTGTCCAACAGTTGGGTCCTTGGGTTGTCCAAACAGTTGTCCTTGGGTTGTCCAACAGTTGGGTCCTTGGGTTGTCCAACAGTTGTCCTTGGGTTGTCCAACAGTTGTCCTTGGGTTATCAAATCAAATCAAATTTATTTATATAGCCCTTCGTACATCAGCTGATATCTCAAAGTGCTGTACAGAAACCCAGCCTAAAACCCCAAACAGCAAGCAATGCAGGTGTAGAAGCACGGTGGCTAGGAAAAACTCCCTAGAAAGGCCAATACCTAGGAAGAAACCTAGAGAGGAACCAGGCTATGTGGGGTGGCCAGTCCTCTTCTGGCTGTGCCGGGTGGAGATTATAACAGAACATGGCCAAGATGTTCAAATGTTCATAAATGACCAGCATGGTCGAATAATAATAAGGCAGAACAGTTGAAACTGGTGGAAGTTGAAACTGGAGCAGCAGCATGGCCAGGTGGACTGGAGACAGCAAGGAGTCATGATGTCAGGTAGTCCTGGGGCATGGTCCTAGGGCTCAGGTCAGTTGAAACTGGAACACCAGCATGGCCAGGTGGACTGGGGTCAGCAAGGAGTCATCATGTCAGGTAGTCCTGGGGCATGGTCCTAGGGCTCAGGTCCTCCGAGAGAGAGAAAGAAAGAGAGAAGGAGAGAATTAGAGAACGCACACTTAGATTCACACAGGACACCGAATAGGACAGGAGAAGTACTCCAGATATAACAAACTGACCCCAGCCCCCCAACACATAAACTACTGCAGCATAAATACTGGAGGCTGAGACAGGAGGTTATCCAACAGTTGTCCTTGGGTTGTCCAACAGTTGTCCAACAGTTGTCCTTGGGTTGTCCAACAGTTGTCCTTGGGTTGTCCAACAGTTGTCCTTGGGTTGTCCAATAGTTGTCCTTGGGTTGTCCAATAGTTGTCCTTGGGTTGTCCAATAGTTGTCCTTGGGTTGTCCAACAGTTGTCCTTGGGTTATCCAACAGTTGTCCTTGGGTTATCCAACAGTTGGGTCCTTGGGTTGTCCAACAGTTGTCCTTGGGTTGTCCAACAGTTGTCCTTGGGTTGTCCAAAAGTTGTCCTTGGGTTGTCCAACAGTTGTCATTGGGTTGTCCAACAGTTGTCCTTGGGTTGTCCAACAGTTGTCCTTGGGTTGTCCAACAGTTGTCCTTGGGTTGTCCAACAGTTGTCCTTGGGTTGTCCAACAGTTGTCCTTGGGTTGTCCAACAGTTGGGTCCTTGGGTTGTCCAACAGTTGGGTCTTTGGGTTGTCCAACAGTTGTTCTTGGGTTATCCAACAGTTGGGTCCTTGGGTTGTCCAACAGTTGTCCATGGGTTGTCCATCAGTTGGGTCCTTGGGTTGTCCAACAGTTGGGTCCTTGGGTTGTCCAACAGTTGTCCTTGGGTTGTCCAACAGTTGGGTCCTTGGGTTGTCCAACAGTTGTCCTTGGGTTATCCAACAGTTGGGTCCTTGGGTTGTCCAACAGTTGTCCATGGGTTGTCCAACAGTTGGGTCCTTGGGTTGTCCAACAGTTGTCCTCGGGTTGTCCAACAGTTGTCCTTGGGTTGTCCAACAGTTGGGTCCTTGGGTTGTCCAACAGTTGTCCATGGGTTGTCCAACAGTTGGGTCCTTGGGTTGTCCAACAGTTGTCCTCGGGTTGTCCAACAGTTGTCCTTTGGTTGTCCAACAGTTGGGTCCTTGGGTTGTCCAACAGTTGGGTCCTTGGGTTGTCCAACAGTTGGGTCCTTGGGTTGTCCAACAGTTGTTCTTGGGTTATCAAATCAAATCAAATCAAATATATTTATATAGCCCTTCGTACATCAGCTGATATCTCAAAGTGCTGTACAGAAACCCAGCCTAAAACCCCAAACAGCAAGCAATGCAGGTGTAGAAGCACGGTGGCTAGGAAAAACTCCCTAGAAAGGCCAATACCTAGGAAGAAACCTAGAGAGGAACCAGGCTATGTGGGGTGGCCAGTCCTCTTCTGGCTGTGCCGGGTGGAGATTATAACAGAACATGGCCAAGATGTTCAAATGTTCATAAATGACCAGCATGGTCGAATAATAATAAGGCAGAACAGTTGAAACTGGTGGAAGTTGAAACTGGAGCAGCAGCATGGCCAGGTGGACTGGAGACAGCAAGGAGTCATCATGTCAGGTAGTCCTGGGGCATGGTCCTTGGGCTCAGGTCAGTTGAAACTGGAACAGCAGCATGGCCAGGTGGACTGGGGTCAGCAAGGAGTCATCATCTCAGGTAGTCCTGGGGCATGGTCCTAGGGCTCAGGTCCTCCGAGAGAGAGAAAGAAAGAGAGAAGGAGAGAATTAGAGAACGCACACTTAGATTCACACAGGACACTGAATAGGACAGGAGAAGTACTCCAGATATAACAAACTGACCCCAGCCCCCCGACACATAAACTACTGCAGCATAAATACTGGAGGCTGAGACAGGAGGTTATCCAACAGTTGTCCTTGGGTTGTCCAACAGTTGTCCAACAGTTGTCCTTGGGTTGTCCAACAGTTGTCCTTGGGTTGTCCAACAGTTGTCCTTGGGTTGTCCAATAGTTGTCCTTGGGTTGTCCAATAGTTGTCCTTGGGTTGTCCAATAGTTGTCCTTGGGTTGTCCAACAGTTGTCCTTGGGTTATCCAACAGTTGTCCTTGGGTTATCCAACAGTTGGGTCCTTGGGTTGTCCAACAGTTGTCCTTGGGTTGTCCAACAGTTGTCTTTGGGTTGTCCAACAGTTGTCATTGGGTTGTCCAACAGTTGTCCTTGGGTTGTCCAACAGTTGTCCTTGGGTTGTCCAACAGTTGTCCTTGGGTTGTCCAACAGTTGTCCTTGGGTTGTCCAACAGTTGTCCTTGGGTTGTCCAACAGTTGGGTCCTTGGGTTGTCCAACAGTTGGGTCTTTGGGTTGTCCAACAGTTGTTCTTGGGTTATCCAACAGTTGGGTCCTTGGGTTGTCCAACAGTTGTCCATGGGTTGTCCAACAGTTGGGTCCTTGGGTTGTCCAACAGTTGGGTCCTTGGGTTGTCCAACAGTTGTCCTTGGGTTGTCCAACAGTTGGGTCCTTGGGTTGTCCAACAGTTGTCCTTGGGTTATCCAACAGTTGGGTCCTTGGGTTGTCCAACAGTTGTCCATGGGTTGTCCAACAGTTGGGTCCTTGGGTTGTCCAACAGTTGTCCTCGGGTTGTCCAACAGTTGTCCTTGGGTTGTCCAACAGTTGGGTCCTTGGGTTGTCCAACAGTTGTCCTTGGGTTATCCAACAGTTGGGTCCTTGGGTTGTCCAACAGTTGTCCATGGGTTGTCCAACAGTTGGGTCCTTGGGTTGTCCAACAGTTGTCCTCGGGTTGTCCAACAGTTGTCCTTGGGTTGCCCAACAGTTGTCCTTGGGTTGTCCAACAGTTGTCCTTGAGTTGTCATTGGGTTGGCTTTATTTCAAGCCTGTCCAGTAAGCAGCTCAGCTGCACGGGACCTGATTGTAATGCCCGTGGTAAATTTGGTTTGATTTTGGATATCTCTATGTGGCTAGTTAGGGACCATCAGGTAAATTACACAATGTACATGGGTCAATCTGTTAAACTTCCAATAGCTCCAAATTTCAATGACTTAAAAAACCTAATTCTAACTATAAATTGTAAAACTTCATATACAAATATTGAAAGCATTTAATGAGAAAACAAAAAGCTGTGCAACATGAAAATATTGTCTCATTTGCATTGTGTAATTGATTGATGGTCTCTAACTAACCCCAGAGATAGGCTATCCAAAGTTAAACCAATTTTTCCAACTTTTCCATGGTTGCACGCCAGTCTGCTGAAGCTAATTATGGAAGGATTTTGGCTCTTTCCACATGCTAGCACTTCTTTTAATGATCCAAATCTAAAACGAGGCCAAATCAGGAAGTTCAGCCTCCCTTTAATGGAGAATCGAGACTGACTGATATACAAATCTCCTTGCATCATATTAGTCAGTCACAACACATCACGGTTTTGATCCTCCCGAACATACATATTAATTATTAAATACATACATATTAATTATTAAATACATACATATTAATTATTAAATTAAATAATATAAATATGAAATATAATAACCATTGGGCTTCATAGGGTGAAATAGTGGTTATTTGTGACCTGCTAGTCTCTGCTGAGTCATCAACAGACGTTCTGGTTGTCATGGGAAACGGAACTTCCAGCTTTTGTATGTTAACAAGGAGACTCCTCCTCCACATATACTGGATTGGTTGAGCAGTGCAGAAGAGAACCTCCTCCCCCGACTGTTTTTTCCCCCTTCTCTTCAAGAAGAAGACAGACAGGATGTAGTTTCAGGCGTTTCTTTCTGCTACGCTATGTTACTGCCCTGACTCACTAGACCGAAGATAGTGACACTACATATCCCATAATGCAACGCAACCAGGAAGTGGTGGATTGCTGTATCAAGAGCCTGAACAGGGCTATGGTTGTGGCACTACATATACCATAATGCAACACAATTGAATGGACAGTTGGATATTCGGGGAGGGGTTAGATTGTGGGTTCAAAATTCACCGCTACCCTTTAACCTCTAGCGTCGAGCAATCCCGTATCCGGGAGCATAATCATAGCCTCAAGCTCATTACCATAACGCAACGTTAACTATTCATGAAAATCGCAAATGAAATGAAAGAAATATATTGACTCACAAGCTTAGCCTTTTGTTAACAACACTGTCATCTCAGATTTTCTAAATATGCTTTTCAACCATAGCTACACAAGCATTTGTGTAAGAGTATTGATAGCTAGCAAGCCACACCGCTGCACCCGAACGGGAGCCTCAAAGTACCTCAAAGTCTGTTCAAGAACATACAAGAATGTTTTGGGAGGTTCAATTGAACTGAACGCACCCCAGTCACATGATCAGGTTAAAGGCCCACTCCAGTCACATGATCAGGTTAAAGGCCCACTCCAGTCACATGATCAGGTTAAAGGCCCACTCCAGTCACATGATCATCCATCTCCTAAATCTCACCTTGCAAAACGAACCACTGAGCGAGTTAATTTTGCCCCGGCTGGGCGGAGTTTGCACATTTTAGACCCTTCCATTGGTCCTCCAGCCTCAAAGTACCTCAAAGTCTGTTCAATACAATAATGTTTTGGGAGGAAACGTTTTGTTCAGTACAAATCAAACTGAACGCACCCTTTGGCTACAGTCACATGATCATTTTAGACCCTTCCATTGGTCCTCCAGCCTCAAAGTGCCTCAATGTTCAATCAAACACCCTTTGGCTACAGTCACATGATCATTTTAGACCCTTCCATTGGTCCTCCAGCCTCAAAGTGCCTCAATGTTCAATCAAACACCCTTTGGCTACAGTCACATGATCATTTTAGACCCTTCCATTGGTCCTCCAGCCTCAAAGTGCCTCAATGTTCAATCAAACACCCTTTGGCTACAGTCACATGATCATTTTAGACCCTTCCATTGGTCCTCCAGCCTCAAAGTGCCTCAATGTTCAATCAAACACCCTTTGGCTACAGTCACATGATCATTTTAGACCGTTCCATTGGTCCTCCAGGGATAATCTCCACCCACCCATTGCAAAAACAAACTCGCCCGTTGGTTTAGGAGACAGAATAAGAGTGACAACCGATTCTAGCCTAGTGAAACAGACAGAGCAGCGCATCTCCCTCCCCTCCTGCTGAACTTCCTTTTCATTGGGATTGGCGGAGAATGTGTGAGGTCAAATTTTGGGAAAAACATATGTGGGAGGAGCTTAGCAATTTGAATGGGGGTGATCTGATCATGTGACCGGGGTGAGCCTATAAGATAACAGCTAGAACCAAGACATGTTCCACTGGATGCTTCTGATTTGAGTCTGTCTGTCTGTCTGTGTGTCTGACTGCCTGCCTGCCTGCCTGCCTGCCTGCCTGCCTGTCTGTCTGTCTGTCTGTCTGTACGTACGTCTGACTGCCTGCCTGCCTGTCTGTCTGTCTGTGTTCTACAGGTGAAGGGGAATCAAGGTGTGTCTCGTGGGATGTATGACGGGCCGGTGTACGATGTTCTGGCCACGCCCAAATATATAACCCCCTCCCCTTCTGCTAAAACCTCGCCCACCTCCCAACAGCCCCCACCAATCAGGAACCTCCACCAGTCCAACTTCAGCCTATCAGGTAAGAGGACATTGAGGTGAAACAACATTTATCAGGTGTGTGTGAGAGTGTTTGTATCTAAACAGTCTCTCTCTCTCTCTCTCTCTCTCACTCTCTCACTCTCTCTCTGTCTCTCTCTCTCTCTGTCTCTCACTCTCTCTCTGTCTCTCTCTTTCTCTGTCTCTCTCTCTCACTCTCTCTCTGTCTCTCTCTGTTTCTGCCTCTCACTCTCTTTCTCCGTCTCTCTCTCTTTCTCTCTCTCTTTCTTTGTCTCTCTTTCTTTGTCTCTCTCTGTCTCTCTCTCTCTCTTTCTTTGTCTCTCTCTCTGTCTCTCTCTCTCTCTTTCTTTGTCTCTCTTTCTCTCTGTCTGTCTTTCTCTGTCTTTCTCTCCCGCTCTTTCTTTCTCACTCTCTACTCTCTCTCTCCGTCTCTCTGTCTCAGGGGCTCAGTTTGATGACAACATTCCTCGGCGCTCTGGCCAACGCATCGTAGCGCCACCTGGTGGCCGATCCAACATCACCAACCTGGGATGAGCAGCTGGGAACATCACCTTGTTTTGCGTTTTTGGCCTCACAATATTCTAGACTCGAGGCTCATCTATGTCTGCGTCACAAATTGCACCTTATTCCCTATCTAGTGCACTATTTTTAACCAGAGCCCTATTCCCTATATAGTGCACTATTTTTAACCAGAGCCCTATTCCCTATATAGTGCACTTTAGACCAGAGCCCTATTCCCTATATAGTGTACTACTTTAGACCAGAGCCCTATTCCCTATATAGTGCACTACTTTAGACCAGAGCCCTATTCCCTATATAGTGCACTACTTTAGACCAGAGCCCTATTCCCTATCTAGTGCACTATTTTTAACCAGAGCCCTATTCCCTATATAGTGCACTACTTTAGACCAGAGCCCTATTCCCTATATAGTGCACTACTTTAGACCAGAGCCCTATTCCCTATATAGTGCACTACTTTAGACCAGAGCCCTATTCCCTATATAGTGCACTACTTTAGACCAGAGCCCTATTCCCTATATAGTGCACTACTTTAGACCAGAGCCCTATTCCCTATATAGTGCACTACTTTAGACCAGAGCCCTATTCCCTATATAGTGCACTAGTTTAGACCAGAGCCCTATTCCCTATATACTGCACTACTTTAGACCAGAGCCCTATTCCCTATCTAGTGCACTATTTTTAACCAGAGCCCTATTCCCTATATAGTGCACTTTAGACCAGAGCCCTATTCCCTATATAGTGTACTACTTTAGACCAGAGCCCTATTCCCTATATAGTGCACTACTTTAGACCAGAGCCCTATTCCCTATATAGTGTACTACTTTAGACCAGAGCCCTATTCCCTATATAGTGTACTACTTTAGACCAGAGCCCTATTCCCTATATAGTGCACTACTTTAGACCAGAGCCCTATTCCCTATATAGTGCACTACTTTAGACCAGAGTCCTATTCCCTATATAGTGCACTACTTTAGACCAGAGCCCTATTCCCTATATAGTGCACTACTTTAGACCAGAGCCCTATTCCCTATATAGTGCACTACTTTAGACCAGAGCCCTATTCCCTATATAGTGCACTACTTTAGACCAGAGCCCATAGGGTTCTTCATCTTTGGGCCCATATAGTGGGCATTACTGTAAGACACACAGCCGGTTTATTACAATGGAAACAGTGTTTGACGCCTCTAACACGCAGACGTGAACCCACTGTGATGTCATGATGTGTCGTTGTCGTCTTCTCCCTGTCAGCATGACCTCTCCTTCTTCTTCTTCTTGCTCTTCTTCTTCTTCTTCTTCTTCTTCTTCTTCTTCTTCTTCTTCTTCTCCTTCTCCTCCTTCTTCTTCTTCTCCTCCTTCTTCTCCTTCTTCTTCTTCTCCTCCTTCTCCTCCTTCTTCTCCTCCTCCTTCTCCTCCTTCTTCTCATCCTTCTCCTCCTTCTCCTCCTTCTTCTTCTTCTCCGTCTTCTTCTTCTCCTTCCTCTCCTCCTCCTCCTTCTCCTTCTCCTCCTCCTTCCTCTCCTCCTTCTCCTCCTTCTTCTTCTCCTTCTTCTCCTTCTCCTCCTTCTTCTCCTCCTTCTCCTCCTTCTTCTTCTCCTCCTTCTTCTTCTCTCATGTCAGCTCAGACACGGTGCTCCTCTTCCTCCCTCTATTGGTCAGTCGAGGAAACGCAGTATGTCCTGCAGCTGGTTTAGGTGTCTTTGGTATCAGTATGTGTGTCCCAGTGTGTCTCATGTGGACCAGTGTGTCTCGTGTGGACCAGTGTGTCTCGTGTGGACCAGTGTGTCTCGTGTGGACCAGTGTGTCTCGTGTGGGCTGGTAACTTATCGCTTGTTTTTAGACGTTTGATTCTACTCCTGTGATACACATTTCTTTCACGTTGTATTTGACAGCACAACGATATGTATATCTTATTATATTCATGGTGAACGTTTTCTTTCAAACACAATCATTCCCTGTGTGCAAGACTGTTCCCTCCCCATCAGAACAGTACTGCACACTGTCAATTCACCATCAGCAAAGCAATATCATCACTCCCCACGCCTTGAAAACACTTGATATGTACAATGTTGAAATAAACAACTGATATAATTGTCTGATCAAAACTAAAGGAACTGATGACTTGATGAAAGTCAAGTAGAGAACAAAGATGTGCGTGTCTGTTTAAAAACAACACTTCAGGATGAACAGCTAATTTAGTAGAGGAATCACATGTTTTATTGGACATGATGATGATGATGATGCTATTTTAGACTGAGTCATTCACTCCAGAGGTAGATCTTTGTTGTGATGAGATGTTCAACTCTCTGCTGTCTGAGTCATTCACTCCAGAGGTAGATCTTTGTTGTGATGAGATGTTCAACTCTCTGCTGTCTGGATCGTTCACTCCAGAGGTCGATCATTGTTCTGAAGAGATGTTCAACTCTCTGCTGTAAAGGGCCTCAGCTCCTACTGGTGTTTTATAAGGCTCCTGTCACGAACGACCGCTTCACCTTCTATTTACTTGATGTGGATGTTACTGGTTGTTTTACTGTGTTATATAGTGTTTTAACACCACTCTGAACCACACACTGAGTCGCCTGGTTTGTGCTCTGAACAACAGTCATTGTTGTCATTGTCAAGCTAAATGTAAAACAAAAAAGCACAAACAGACTGTGACTCAGGCTAGAATCTGAGGGCACGTTGCAGAGCAGTCTGTATCTGTAAGGTTTGAATTCTAGAATCTGAGGGCACGCCACAGAGCAGTCTGTATCTGTAAGGGTTGAATCCTAGAATCTGAGGGCACGTTACAGAGCAGTCTGTATCTGTAAGGTTTGAATTCTAGAATCTGAGGGCCCGCTACAGAGCAGTCTGTATCTGTAAGGGTTGAATCCTAGAATCTGAGGGCCCGCTACAGAGCAGTCTGTATCTGTAAGGGTTGAATCCTAGAATCTGAGGGCCCGCTACAGAGCAGTCTGTATCTGTAAGGGTTGAATCCTAGAATCTGAGGGCCCGCTACAGAGCAGTCTGTATCTGTAAGGGTTGAATCCTAGAATCTGAGGGCCCGCTACAGAGCAGTCTGTATCTGTAAGGGTTGAATCCTAGAATCTGAGGGCCCACTACAGAGCAGTCTGTATCTGTAAGGGTTGAATCCTAGAATCTGAGGGCCCGCTACAGAGCAGTCTGTATCTGTAAGGGTTGAATCCTAGAATCTGAGGGCCCGCTACAGAGCAGTCTGTATCTGTAAGGGTTGAATCCTAGAATCTGAGGGCCCGCTACAGAGCAGTCTGTATCTGTAAGGTTTGAATTCTAGAATCTGAGGGCACGCTACAGAGCAGTCTGTATCTGTAAGGGTTGAATCCTAGAATCTGAGGGCACGCTACAGAGCAGTCTGTATCTGTAAGGGTTGAATCCTAGAATCTGAGGGCCCGCTACAGAGCAGTCTGTATCTGTAAGGGTTGAATCCTAGAATCTGAGGGCCCGCTACAGAGCAGTCTGTATCTGTAAGGGTTGAATCCTAGAATCTGAGGGCCCGCTACAGAGCAGTCTGTATCTGTAAGGGTTGAATCCTAGAATCTGAGGGCCCGCTACAGAGCAGTCTGTATCTGTAAGGGTTGAATCCTAGAATCTGAGGGCCCGCTACAGAGCAGTCTGTATCTGTAAGGGTTGAATCCTAGAATCTGAGGGCCCGCTACAGAGCAGTCTGTATCTGTAAGGGTTGAATCCTAGAATCTGAGGGCCCGCTACAGAGCAGTCTGTATCTGTAAGGGTTGAATCCTAGAATCTGAGGGCCCGCTACAGAGCAGTCTGTATCTGTAAGGGTTGAATCCTAGAATCTGAGGGCCCGCTACAGAGCAGTCTGTATCTGTAAGGGTTGAATCCTATATTCTGAGGGCACGTTGCAGAGCAGTCTGTATCTGTAAGAGTTGAATCCTAGAATCTGAGGGCACGCTACAGAGCAGTCTGTATCTGTAAGGGTTGAATCCTAGAATCTGAGGGCCCGCTACAGAGCAGTCTGTATCTGTAAGGGTTGAATCCTAGAATCTGAGGGCCCGCTACAGAGCAGTCTGTATCTGTAAGGGTTGAATCCTAGAATCTGAGGGCCCGCTACAGAGCAGTCTGTATCTGTAAGGGTTGAATCCTAGAATCTGAGGGCCCGCTACAGAGCAGTCTGTATCTGTAAGGGTTGAATCCTATATTCTGAGGGCACGTTGCAGAGCAGTCTGTATCTGTAAGGGTTGAATCCTATATTCTGAGGGCACGTTGCAGAGCAGTCTGTATCTGTAAGGGTTGAATCCTAGAATCTGAGGGCCCACTACAGAGCAGTCTGTATCTGTAAGGGTTGAATCCTAGAATCTGAGGGCCCGCTACAGAGCAGTCTGTATCTGTAAGGGTTGAATCCTAGAATCTGAGGGCCCGCTACAGAGCAGTCTGTATCTGTAAGGGTTGAATCCTAGAATCTGAGGGCCCGCTACAGAGCAGTCTGTATCTGTAAGGGTTGAATCCTAGAATCTGAGGGCCCGCTACAGAGCAGTCTGTATCTGTAAGAGTTGAATTCTAGAATCTGAGGGCCCGCTACAGAGCAGTCTGTATCTGTAAGGGTTGAATCCTAGAATCTGAGGGCCCGCTACAGAGCAGTCTGTATCTGTAAGGTTTGAATTCTAGAATCTGAGGGCCCGCTACAGAGCAGTCTGTATCTGTAAGGGTTGAATCCTAGAATCTGAGGGCCCGCTACAGAGCAGTCTGTATCTGTAAGGGTTGAATCCTAGAATCTGAGGGCCCGCTACAGAGCAGTCTGTATCTGTAAGGGTTGAATCCTAGAATCTGAGGGCCCGCTACAGAGCAGTCTGTATCTGTAAGGGTTGAATCCTAGAATCTGAGGGCCCGCTACAGAGCAGTCTGTATCTGTAAGGGTTGAATCCTAGAATCTGAGGGCCCGCTACAGAGCAGTCTGTATCTGTAAGGTTTGAATTCTAGAATCTGAGGGCCCGCTACAGAGCAGTCTGTATCTGTAAGGGTTGAATCCTAGAATCTGAGGGCCCGCTACAGAGCAGTCTGTATCTGTAAGGGTTGAATCCTAGAATCTGAGGGCCCGCTACAGAGCAGTCTGTATCTGTAAGGGTTGAATCCTAGAATCTGAGGGCCCGCTACAGAGCAGTCTGTATCTGTAAGGGTTGAATCCTAGAATCTGAGGGCCCGCTACAGAGCAGTCTGTCTCTGTAATGGTTGAATCCTGGTCGGTCTCTGTTCTGTTGTCGGATGTCGCTGATGTAATCACATTATCAATATTCACTGAAATAAAAAAACTGAAATCACACCAGACTGTCAACCTGTGAGTTTATTAAAACCATACAGTGATGTGATTACACGACGGTTTCTAGAGAGTAACAGGTCTTTATCTGGGAAGGGTCAGTAACATAACAGCAACATAACAGCAACATAACCTGGACTCACATCACACATATGATATAACACTTGTCAACAAAACCTTTCAGGTCATTGATATAATACACTATTGGCTAACTTTACTTATCAATATATTGGTTGATTTGATTTGGTTGGTTGATTCATTCATTTGCACTCAACATATCCACACATTCTATTGTATATCAGACCTGCACTAAATACTATAGTTTCTCTGTAACCCACAGACTATAATCAATAACATCATTATCTATTTACTACTGACAACATCATAATCAATATCATAACATTTATGATCAATAACATCATTATCTATATACTACTAACAACATCATAACAACAATCTACATTATAATCAATATTATAACATTTATAATCAATAACATCATTATCTATATACTACTAACAATACCATAACATTTATGATCAATAACATTATCTATATACTACTAACATCATCATGACAATAATCTACATCATAATCAATATCATAACATTTATGATCAATAACATCATTATCTATATACTACTAACATCATCATGACAACAATCTACATCATAATCAATACCATAACATTTATGATCAATAACATCATGAGAGGTAAACAAACAAACAAACAAACAAACACAAGAACAACAAACAAAACGACTTGTGAAAAATATAAAGGCCAAAATTCAACTCGATTAGGTATTATAGAGTGTTGTCAACAATGCCGCTTTCTTAAAGGAAATGTTCCCGCGTTCCTGGAGATCCCATTCATGGTAAACCCTGCAGGTGCTGGCTCAGTAAGAAAATACCTTTAATTAACAGGCTACAACTCGTGTTCGGATTTAACCCCGGCCAAAGAATAAACAGGTGATTACATGGACTACCTGACTTGATGGAAAGGTGGCGTCCTATGACGATGCGACGTTGAAAGTCACTGAGCTCTTCAGTATGGGTCATTCTACTGCCGATGTTTTTCTATGTAGATTGCATGGCTGTGTGTTTGATTTTATTCACCTGTCAGCGACGGGTGTGGCTGAAACAACCAAATCCTCTAATTTGTATGATACGTTACGAATTGCAATTCGTATAATATGTTACGATACATTACAAATTCCAATTTATTGTGGCTAACATTAGCTAGGTGGCTAGGTGGCTAACGTTAGCTAGGTGGCTCGGTGGCTAACGGTAACATTAGCTAGGTGGCTAGGTGGCTAACGGTAACATTAGCTAGGTGGCTAACGTTAGCTAGGTGGCTAACGGTAACATTAGCTAGGTGGCTAGGTGGCTAACGTTAGCTAGGTGGCTAGGTGGCTAACGGTAACATTAGCTAGGTGGCTAACGTTAGCTAGGTGGCTAACGGTAACGTTAGCTAGGTGGCTAACGGTAACGTTAGCTAGGTGGCTAACGGTAACGTTAGCTAGGTGGCTAACGGTAACATTAGCTAGGTGGCTAACGGTAACATTAGCTAGGCTAGGGTTTAGAGTTCAAGTTTTAAGGTTAAGGTTAGGGGTAGGGTTAGGAGTTACACTGTCTTCAGACATTATTCACACCCATTAATTATTTCATTGTGTTGTTTTACTGCCTGAAATTAAAATGGATTAAATTGAGATTTTGAGTCACTGGTCTACACACAATACCCCATAATAACAAAGATACATTTTGTTTTTAGATATTTAAAAAAAAAAAGTTTAACATTTAAAAGCTGAAATATCTTGCGCCAATAAGTCAATAACCCCTTTGTTATGGCAAGCCTAAATAAGTTCAAGGCCTATCTCAAGGCCATCAGACTGTTAAACAGCCACCACTAACATTGAGTGGCTGCTGCCAACACACTGACACTGACACTGACTCTACTCCAGCCACTTTAATAATGGGAATTGATGGGAAATGATGTAAATATATCACTAGCCACTTTAAATAATGCTACCTAATATAATGTTACATACCCTACATTATTCATCTCATATGCATACGTATATACTGTACTCTATATCATTGACTGCATCCTTATGTAATACATGTATCACTAGCCACTTTAACTATGCCACTTTGTTTACATACTCATCTCATATGTATATACTGTACTCGATACCATCTACTGTATCTTGCCTATGCTGCTCTGTACCATCACTCATTCATATATCCTTATGTACATATTCTTTATCCCCTTACACTGTGTATAAGATAGTAGTTTTGGAATTGTTAGTTAGATTACTTGTTGGTTATTACTGCATTGTCGGAACTAGAAGCACAAGCATTTCGCTACACTCGCATTAACATCTGCTAACCATGTGTATGTGACAAATAAAATTTGATTTGATTTGATTTGAGTAAAAATGTGTTTAACAAGTCACTTTATAAGTTGCATGGACTCACTCTGTGTTCAGTAATAGTGGTTAACATGATTTTTGATGACTACCCCATCCCTACCCCATCCTTGTACCACACACATACAACTATCTGTAAGGACCCTCAATCAAGTAGTGAATTTCAACCACAGATTCAAGCACAAAGACCAGGGAGGTTTTTTTCAATGCCTCGTGAAGAAGAACACCTATTACTAGATGTATAAAAAAATACACGGTGAAGTTATTAATTAGGTGAGGTGGTTGCCATTTTACAGTTTAAAGAATTGGCAGCAGTAATCTTCTCTGATTGACTGAGAGATTCAAGGCACTCCCACATCATGTGAAGGAATGTGCCTACCTAATTTAGGGGACACAGTGAGCAGCTCAGGGTTGGGGCCAATTTCATCATAAAACATTTCCTTGGTGTTAAGTACAGTCTGTGAACAAAGTTAAACTAATACATTTTATGTTTTGGATTACAGGATACCCAAGATCATATTTCTCGATATTCTGTTCCAGTTAAAGGGTGGTTCAGATTCACTTAGATCTGTGGACCGTACTTTTTTAATTGGCTAGCTCAGAATATGAGCTTTCCAAGAGTTGTTTATATATTATAGAGACCAGTCCTTTCAGGAGCACAGATTATTTATTTATAAATCCCATCATTGAGATGTTTAGGTAGTTGGGTTTCCAAAGAGACGTCGTAGGCCAGAACTGCTGACCTATGTTGTTTACATAGAGAGAAGGGTGTGAATATTTTCTGAAGGCACCGTAGGTTAAAGGGTTAGTTAGGGGAAGGGTTAGCTAACATGCTAAGTAGTAAAAAAGTAGTAAAAAAGGCAGTAAGTAGTTGCAAAGTTGCTAATTAGCTCAAATGCTAACATGCTAAGTAGTTGCAAAGTAGCTAATTAGCTCAAATGTTAACATGCTAAGTAGTTGCGAAGTAGCTAATTAGCTCAAATGCTAACATGCTAAGTAGTTGCGAAGTAGCTAATTAGCTCAAATGCTAACATGCTAAGTAGTTGCAAAGCATCTAAAAAGTAGTAAAAGTTAGTTAAAATGCTAAAGTTGTTCAGATTCGAACACACAACCTTTGGGTGACTAGATGTTTGTGTTACGCTTACCCGACCAACCACCCTGCTTTAGGCGTTTGCCTTAAGTAACCTGCTGTGTTATGCAGCCATACCAAATGTAGCGGATCGTAGAACAGCGCTGAAATGCCTCCATTTTACAAGCTCCTGACCAATTGTAATATTTTAGCGTTTCTCTGCACTGATATTTACTTTCTTTTTGTAGATTATATTTCTGACATCTTTTCCTGTGACCTCAAAAATAGCTTCTGGACATCAGAACAGACCACTAACCTTGGTTTTGGAGCATTTCTACTTCAACGAAGGACAAAATCAATGGAGCCGAGCTCCCGTCCATCCAGGACCTCTATACCAGGCGGTGTCAGAGGAAAGGCCCCTAAACATTGTCAAAGACTCCAGCTGCCCAAGTCATAGACTGTTCTCTTTGCTACCGCACGGCAAGCAGAACCAATGCACCAAGTCTTGAACCAACAGGACACTGAACAGCTTCCCAAAGGCATGAGACCACTAAAAAGTTAGTTAAATAGTTAACCCAATAACTACATGGACTATCTGCATTGACCCTTTTTTGCACAAAGTCAATTGACTCTCACATACCCTGCTGTTACTATTATCTATCCTTTACCTCTACCTACAGTATACTGCTGTTACTGTCTATTATCTATCCTTTACCCCTACCTACAGTATACTGCTGTTACTGTCTATTATCTATCCTTTACCCCTACCTACAGTATACTGCTGTTACTGTCTATTATCTATCCTTTACCCCTACCTACAGTATACTGCTGTTACTGTCTATTATCTATCCTTTACCCCTACCTACAGTATACTGTTGTTACTGTCTATTATCTATCCTTTACCCCTACCTACAGTATACTGCTGTTACTGTCTATCTATCCTTTACCCCTACCTACAGTATACTGCTGTTACTGTCTATTATCTATCCTTTACCCCTACCTACAGTATACTGCTGTTACTGTCTATTATCTATCCTTTAACCCTACCTACAGTATACTGCTGTTACTGTCTATTATCTATCCTTTACCCCTACCTACAGTATACTGCTGTTACTGTCTATTATCTATCCTTTACCCCTACCTACAGTATATTGCTGTTACTGTCTATTATCTATCCTTTACCCCTACCTACAGTATACTGCTGTTACTGTCTATTATCTATCCTTTACCCCTACCTACAGTATACTGCTGTTACTGTCTATTATCTATCCTTTACCCCTACCTACAGTATACTGCTGTTACTGTCTATTATCTATCCTTTACCCCTACCTACAGTATACTGCTGTTACTGTCTATTATCTATCCTTTACCCCTACCTACAGTATACTACTGTTACTGTCTATTATCTATCCTTTACCCCTACCTACAGTATACTGCTGTTACTGTCTATTATCTATCCTTTACCCCTACCTACAGTATACTGCTGTTACTGTCTATCTATCCTTTACCCCTACCTACAGTATACTGCTGTTACTGTCTATTACCTATCCTTTATCCCTACCTACAGTATACTGCTGTTACTGTCTATTATCTATCCTTTACCCCTACCTACAGTATACTGCTGTTACTGTCTATTATCTATCCTTTACCCCTGCCTACAGTATACTGCTGTTACTGTCTATTATCTATCCTTTACCCCTACCTACAATATACTGCTGTTACTGTCTATTATCTATCCTTTACCCCTACCTACAGTATACTACTGTTACTGTCTATTATCTATCCTTTACCCCTACCTACAGTATACTGCTGTTACTGTCTATTATCTATCCTTTACCCCTACCTACAGTATACTTCTGTTACTGTCTATTATCTATCCTTTACCCCTACCTACAGTATACTGCTGCTACTGTCTATTATCTATCCTTTATCCCGACCTACAGTATACTGCTGCTACTGTCTATTATCTATCCTTTACCCCTACCTACAGTATATGAACATATCAACCTCAATTACCTCGTACCCCTGCACATCGACTCAGTCCTGGTACCCTGTGTATATAGCCATGTTATTACCTAGTACCCCTGGACATCCACTCCGTATTGGTATCCCGTGCATATAGCCATGTTATTACCTAGTACCCCTGGACATCCACTCCGTATTGGTATCCCGTGTATATAGCCATGTTATTACCTAGTACCCCTGGACATCCACTCCGTATTGGTATCCCGTGTATATAGCCATGTTATTACCTAGTACCCCTGGACATCCACTCCGTATTGGTATCCCGTGTATATAGCCATGTTATTACCTAGTACCCCTGGACATCCACTCCGTATTGGTATCCCGTGTATATAGCCATGTTATTACCTAGTACCCCTGGACATTGACTCAGTACTGGTACCCTGTGTATATAGCCATGTTATTACCTAGTACCCCTGGACATTGACTCAGTACTGGTACCCTGTGTATATAGCCATGTTATTACCTAGTACCCCTGGACATCCACTCCGTATTGGTACCCTGTGTATATAGCCATGTTATTACCTAGTACCCCTGGACATCCACTCCGTATTGGTATCCCGTGTATATAGCCATGTTATTACCTAGTACCCCTGGACATCCACTCCGTATTGGTATCCCGTGTATATAGCCATGTTATTACCTAGTACCCCTGGACATCCACTCCGTATTGGTATCCCGTGTATATAGCCATGTTATTACCTAGTACCCCTGGACATTGACTCAGTACTGGTACCCTGTGTATATAGCCATGTTATTACCTAGTACCCCTGGACATCCACTCCGTATTGGTATCCCGTGTATATAGCCATGTATTTACCTAGTACCCCTGGACATCCACTCCGTATTGGTATCCCGTGTATATAGCCATGTTATTACCTAGTACCCCTGGACATCACCTCCGTATTGGTATCCCGTGTATATAGCCATGTTATTACCTAGTACCCCTGGACATCCACTCCGTATTGGTATCCCGTGTATATAGCCATGTTATTACCTAGTACCCCTGGACATCCACTCCGTATTGGTATCCCGTGTATATAGCCATGTTATTACCTAGTACCCCTGGACATCCACTCCGTATTGGTATCCCGTGTATATAGCCATGTTATTACCTAGTACCCCTGGACATCCACTCCGTATTGGTATCCCGTGTATATAGCCATGTTATTACCTAGTACCCCTGGACATCCACTCCGTATTGGTATCCCGTGTATATAGCCATGTTATTACCTAGTACCCCTGGACATCCACTCCGTATTGGTATCCCGTGTATATAGCCATGTTATTACCTAGTACCCCTGGACATCCACTCCGTATTGGTATCCCGTGTATATAGCCATGTTATTACCTAGTACCCCTGGACATCCACTCCGTATTGGTATCCCGTGTATATAGCCATGTTATTACCTAGTACCCCTGGACATTGACTCAGTACTGGTACCCTGTGTATATAGCCATGTTATTACCTAGTACCCCTGGACATTGACTCAGTACTGGTACCCTGTGTATATAGCCATGTTATTACCTAGTACCCCTGGACATCCACTCCGTATTGGTACCCTGTGTATATAGCCATGTTATTACCTAGTACCCCTGGACATCCACTCCGTATTGGTATCCCGTGTATATAGCCATGTTATTACCTAGTACCCCTGGACATCCACTCCGTATTGGTATCCCGTGTATATAGCCATGTTATTACCTAGTACCCCTGGACATTGACTCAGTACTGGTACCCTGTGTATATAGCCATGTTATTACCTAGTACCCCTGGACATTGACTCAGTACTGGTACCCTGTGTATATAGCCATGTTATTACCTAGTACCCCTGGACATCCACTCCGTATTGGTATCCCGTGTATATAGCCATGTTATTACCTAGTACCCCTGGACATCCACTCCGTATTGGTATCCCGTGTATATAGCCATGTTATTACCTAGTACCCCTGGACATCCACTCCGTATTGGTATCCCGTGCATATAGCTATGTTATTACCTAGTACCCCTGGACATCCACTCCGTATTGGTATCCCGTGTATATAGCCATGTTATTACCTAGTACCCCTGGACATCCACTCCGTATTGGTATCCTGTGTATATAGCCATGTTATTACCTAGTACCCCTGGACATCCACTCCGTATTGGTATCTCGTGTATATAGCCATGTTATTACCTAGTACCCCTGGACATCCACTCCGTACTGGTACCCTGTGTATATAGCCATGTTATTACCTAGTACCCCTGGACATCCACTCCGTATTGGTATCCCGTGTATATAGCCATGTTATTACCTAGTACCCCTGGACATCCACTCCGTATTGGTATCCTGTGTATATAGCCATGTTATTACCTAGTACCCCTGGACATTGACTCAGTACTGGTACCCTGTGTATATAGCCATGTTATTACCTAGTACCCCTGGACATTGACTCAGTACTGGTACCCTGTGTATATAGCCATGTTATTACCTAGTACCCCTGGACATCCACTCCGTATTGGTATCCCGTGTATATAGCCATGTTATTACCTAGTACCCCTGGACATCCACTCCGTATTGGTAT
This sequence comes from Oncorhynchus kisutch, assembly GCF_002021735.2. Lineage (NCBI taxonomy): Eukaryota > Metazoa > Chordata > Actinopteri > Salmoniformes > Salmonidae > Oncorhynchus > Oncorhynchus kisutch. Next base: position 11,750,270 of record NW_022261984.1, on the reverse strand, counting down.
CCCGTGCATATAGCCATGTTATTACCTAGTACCCCTGGACATCCACTCCGTACTGGTACCCTGTGTATATAGCCATGTTATTACCTAGTACCCCTGGACATTGACTCAGTACTGGTACCCTGTGTATATAGCCATGTTATTACCTAGTACCCCTGGACATCCACTCCGTATTGGTATCCCGTGTATATAGCCATGTTATTACCTAGTACCCCTGGACATCCACTCCGTATTGGTATCCCGTGTATATAGCCATGTTATTACCTAGTACCCCTGGACATCCACTCCGTATTGGTATCCCGTGTATATAGCCATGTTATTACCTAGTACCCCTGGACATCCACTCCGTATTGGTATCCCGTGTATATAGCCATGTTATTACCTAGTACCCCTGGACATCCACTCCGTATTGGTATCTCGTGTATATAGCCATGTTATTACCTAGTACCCCTGGACATCCACTCCGTATTGGTATCCCGTGTATATAGCCATGTTATTACCTAGTACCCCTGGACATCCACTCCGTATTGGTATCCTGTGTATATAGCCATGTTATTACCTAGTACCCCTGGACATCCACTCCGTATTGGTATCCCGTGTATATAGCCATGTTATTACCTAGTACCCCTGGACATCCACTCCGTATTGGTATCTCGTGTATATAGCCATGTTATTACCTAGTACCCCTGGACATCCACTCCGTATTGGTATCCCGTGTATATAGCCATGTTATTACCTAGTACCCCTGGACATCCACTCCGTATTGGTATCCCTGTGTATATAGCCATGTTATTACCTAGTACCCCTGGACATCCACTCCGTATTGGTATCCCGTGTATATAGCCATGTTATTACCTAGTACCCCTGGACATCCACTCCGTATTGGTATCCCGTGTATATAGCCATGTTATTACCTAGTACCCCTGGACATCCACTCCGTATTGGTATCCCGTGTATATAGCCATGTTATTACCTAGTACCCCTGGACATCCACTCCGTATTGGTATCCCGTGTATATAGCCATGTTATTACCTAGTACCCCTGGACATCCACTCCGTATTGGTATCCCGTGTATATAGCCATGTTATTACCTAGTACCCCTGGACATCACCTCCGTATTGGTATCCCGTGTATATAGCCATGTATTTAGATTTATTTAGTCTATTTTTGTCTAATTTTCTTTCTCTCTACATTGTTGGGAAGATCCCGCCAGTCAGTGTTTCGCCGTTAGTCTCCACCTTGTTGTTTATGAAGCATGTGACAAATAACATTTGATTTGATTACTATGTTACTTCTATGATGTGTGATAAACTCCCTCGCTTATCTTGGATCAGTGGTTGAACCCAGGTACAGACAGCAAACTGATCTGTTCTTCAAGCACTGAGAGAGAGGAGGGGGGGAGATCGGAGAGAGATGGAAGAGGAGACAGGGAGCGGAGGAGATACAGGAGAGGAGAGAAGAAGAGGAGAGATGGAGAAGAGAAGTGAAGGACAGCAGGTTAGCCTAGTGGTTAGAGCATTGGACTAGTAACCGAAAGGTTGCAAGTTCAAATTCCCAAGCTGACAAGTGTTACGCCCTGGTCTTTGTCTTAGTATCACCTTGGGGGGGGGGGGGTTCTGTCACGCCCTGGTCTTAGTATTTAGTGTTTTCTTTATTATTTTGGTCAGGCCAGGGTGTGACATGGGTTATTTATGTGGTGTGTTTTGTCTTGGGGTTTTTTGGTAGGTTATAGGATTGTGGTATAGTAGAGTAGTCTAGGAAAGTCTATGGTTGCCTGGAGTGGTTCTCAATCAGGTGTTTATCGTTGTCTCTGATTGGGAACCATATTTAGGCAGCCATATTCTTTGAGTGTTTCGTGGGTGATTGTTCCTGTCTCTGTGTTAGTTTGCACCAGATAGGGCTGTTTTGTTTTTTTCACGTCACGTTTAGTGTTCTGTAATGTTCGTTATTAACTTTATTAACAGAATCACCCACCACAAAAGGACCAAGCGGCGTGGTGACAGGCAGTGGCAGCAGGAGCAACGAAGTCTGGATTATACGACTTGGGAGGAAATAGACAGGTGGGCGGTCGACCCAGGGAGAGTGCCGGAGCCCGCCTGGGATTCGCTGGAGCAGTCCGAAGAGGGTTATAGGAGAATGGAGTTGGAGAGACGAACACGGCGGCGTGGTTGGAAGCCCGAGAGTTCGCCTGCATAGCCCAGTGCGGGCTATTCCACCTCGCCGCACTGGCAGGGCGACCCGGGAGCATTCAACCAGGTAAGGTTGGGCAGGCTCGGTGCTCAAGAGCTCCAGTGCGCCTGCACGGTCCGGTCTATCCAGTACCACCTCCACGCACCAGCCCTCAGGCCTACAGTGCGCCTCGCCTGTCCAGCGCTGCCGGAGTCTCCCGCCTGTTCAGCGCTGCCGGAGTCTCCCGCCTGTTCAGCGCTGCCAGAGCTGTCAGTCTGCAAGGAGCCACCAGAGCTGTCAGTCTGCATGGAGCTGTCAGTCTGCAAGGAGCTGCCAGTCTGCAAGGAGCTGCCAGTCTGCAAGGAGCTGCCAGTCTGCAAGGAGCTGCCAGTCTGCAAGGAGCAGCCAGAGCCGCCAGTCAGCGTGGAGCAGCCAGAGCCACCAGTCAGCGTGGAGCAGCCAGAGCCGCCAGTCAGCGTGGAGCAGCCAGAGCCGCCAGTCAGCGTGGAGCAGCCAGAGCCGCCAGTCAGCGTGGAGCAGCCAGAGCCGCCAGTCAGCGTGGAGCAGCCAGAGCCGCCAGTCAGCGTGGAGCAGCCAGAGCCGCCAGTCAGCGTGGAACAGCCAGAGCCGCCAGTCTGCCAGGATCCGCCAGCCAGCCAGGATCTGCCAGAGCCATCAACCTGCCTGAGCTTCCTCTCAGTCTTGAGCTTCCCCTCAGTCCCGAGCTACCCCTCAGTCCGGAGCTACCCCTCAGTCCGGAGCTACCCCTCAGTCCGGAGCTACCCCTCAGTCCGGAGCTACCCCTCAGTCCGGAGCTGTCCCTCAGTCCGGAGCTGTCCCTCAGTCCGGAGCTGTCCCTCAGTCCGGAGCTGTCCCTCAGTCCCGAGCTGTCCCTCAGTCCGGAGCTGCCCCTCAGTCCGGAGCTGCCCCTCAGTCCAGTGGGGCCCTTGGTTAGGGTTACTAGGCCAAGGTTGGCGGCGAGGGTTGCATATCTAAGGACGCGTATTAAGCGGACTAAGACTTTGTTGGAGTGGGGTCCACGTCCCGCGCCACCACCGTGGACAGACGCCCACCTGGACCCTCCCCTATGGGTTTAGGTGTGCGGCCGGGAGTCCGCACCTTGGGGGGGGGGGGGGGGGTTCTGTCACGCCCTGGTCTTAGTATTTAGTGTTTTCTTTATTATTTTGGTCAGGCCAGGGTGTGACATGGGTTATTTATGTGGTGTGTTTTGTCTTGGGGTTTTTGGTAGGTTATAGGATTGTGGTATAGTAGAGTAGTCTAGGAAAGTCTATGGTTGCCTGGAGTGGTTCTCAATCAGAGGCAGGTGTTTATCGTTGTCTCTGATTGGGAACCATATTTAGGCAGCCATATTCTTTGAGTGTTTCGTGGGTGATTGTTCCTGTCTCCGTGTTTGTTTGCACCAGATAGGGCTGTTTTGGTTTTTTCACGTTACGTTTTGTATTGTTCGTTATTATCTTTATTAAAGATGTATCGAGATAACCACGCTGCAGTTTGGTCCTCCTCTCCTTCATCGGAAGAAAACGTTAACAACAAGGTACGAAATGTCGTTCTGCCCCTGAACAGGCAGTTAACCCCACTGTTCCTAGGCCGTCATTGAAAATAAGAATTTGTTCTTAACTGACTGAATTCACTTAACTGACTGAATTCACCGAATTCACATATTTCATTTTTGCAATAAATTCAAATTCAATATCCTAATACAAATTCAAAATTATGAAATTCAAATCCAATTGCTGTTGGCACTGAAATCACTCCGTATTCAATCTGTGTTGAGTCTGTCAGGGCTGACGGCTGAGAGCTACTAGCTACTGCAGAGGAGAGAAGAGAAGCAAAACAGTGGAGCAAACTATCAGGAGGGGGTTCAGAGTGCTCTCTTTCTATCTCTCTCTCTCCTCTCTCTCTTTCTCTCTCTGTCTCTCTTTCGCTCTCTCTCTATCTCTCTCTCCTCTCTCTCTCCCTCCCCCCTCTCTCTCCCCTCTCTCCTCTCTCTCATTCTCTCTCCCTTTCTCTCTCTCTCCCTCTCTCTCCTCTCTCTCAAACACGCAGATTCATGCACAGAGAGGCTGTAGTAGGCTAGGAAGACAACACTCGTGCGCACTTCTGAAAGGGGGAACACTCGTTCCGCCCCTCAATAACGCTTTCCTTGTCTTATAGACACTTAGATTTTTTAACTGAAGAAAAAAACAACAACGCTGCCGCAGTATCATGACGAACCGGGGCATCCCCGAGCCCTGTGGATTTTGAGGCCGACCGAAGCCCCATCTCGCACGGTCAAGAAGACCTTGCCTCTCCATCCCGGTGGTCGGGGGAGGCGGAAAGTCAAGGAGCCCAGGAGAAACACATAGCTACGCCAGAGACACCGGACCGCGACCGAGACAGAACGACGGAAAATGGCTTCGTCAAGTAGCACGTCTCCGGAAGGAGGGACACCGCCGCACAAGAACCGCATTCGGCAGGTGGGTCTCTGCTCTCTACAACCGCTACAAACACTGTAGGAGACTAGGCGACATCAGCAGTATTGACGATACAGAGCGAATGTAGCTGCCTGTTCACCCTCCCTCCCGGTAGTCTACACCGCGCAGCACAGCACACTCTGTCGCTCTTCTCGTGCTGCGTGCATGCGGACTCCGGAGAGGGGATAGTCCGTTTAAAAGGCGTTGTCCTATTTTACACCACCTATTTCACGGAGTTCCGTTTAGGTGCACAGCGAAACACAAGAGACAATCCCGATTATTATTATTATTATTGATTATATCCTGTAGGTGAACTGATGTTGTCGTTTCAATTAAAAAAAATTAAACGATGTGTTGTAATGATGATGCTTATCAACAGCACAACCTGCAGGTAGGCTTTCCTAGGCCGACTCCACTGAGGCTATAGGCCTGGGAACAACTAGATTCAACCGCGGGACGATCATTTTCCAATCATTTTTTTTAACCTCCAAATAAGGTTACACTGTTTACAATACATACATGTTTATGGCCCAGTAGGAGAGTCCCGTCAGACACGCCGCAACTGTCTGTCTGCATGCGGGCCCCCGCAACGCAACCCAGAGTCTAGAGGAGGGACTTCAGTTTCGGACAGTGCGTCCCGTACCGTTATCATGTGTTTTACCGCTACGGCCCGGTGGACTGCTGCCCATTATGTCCAACCGGTGACCGGGCGGGGTAAAGTGTCGATATTCTATGAGCGGTCTGTTTGCACGCAGATGTGATTATCATGTCATCGTCAGTTCGAGGTGATGGCCAAAGACAGATAGGAATCTGTAGAAGGCCTATGAGGTCACATCTGCCTAATGTTTAGGCTATCCAGCCTAATAGGTCTTGTAGGTTTTCTCCAATAGGGTTTTAATGGTTGATTTGGTGGGCGTTTTAGTGGGATGAGCATGATCAGGTTACAGTGTTTCTCCATTAGGGGGTTTTAATGGTTGATGAGATGTGTGTTTAATGTCTTTAAGAGAGTCAACAAAAGAAGATGTCATGGTCAGATGAGTTATACAGACAATGTGTGTAACTGGACTGTGTGTTTGCCCTCCAGTTTAGTTGATGCCCCCTCCCTAACCTCCCCTCCCTAACCTCCCCTCCCTAACCTCCCCTCCCTAACCTCCCCTCCCTAACCTCCCCTCCCTAACCTCTCCTCCCTAATCTATTCTCCCTAACCTCTCCTCCCTACCTCTCCTCTCCTCCCTACATCCCCTCCCTAACCTCCCCTCCCTTCACCTCCCCTTCCCTCCCCTCTCCTCCCAACCTCCCCTCCCTTCCACCCCTCTCCTCCCTACATCTCCTCCCAACCTCCCCTCCCTTCCTCCCCTCTCCTCCCTACATCCCTTCACCTCCCCTCCCCTCTCCTCCCTACTTCCCTTCACCTCCCCTCTCCTCCCAACCTCCCCTCCTTCTCCTGCCTACATCCCCTCCCTACCTCCCCTCCCAACCTCCCTCTCTTCTGCTCCCAACCTCCCCTCCCTTCCTCCCCTCTTCCCTA
>NW_022261984.1:11736602-11739102 GCF_002021735.2 Oncorhynchus kisutch | reverse complement strand
CCCCCTGTATATAGCCTCCACATTGACTCTGTACCGGTACCCCCTGTATATAGCCTCCACATTGACTCTGTACCGTAACACCCTGTATATAGCCTCCACATTATCTCTGTACTGGTACCCCCTGTATATAGCCTCCACATTGACTCTCTACCAGTACCCCCCTGTATATAGCCTCCACATTGACTCTGTACTGGTACCCCTGTATATAGCCTCCACATTGACTCTGTACTGGTACCCCCTGTATATAGCCTCCACATTGACTCTGTACCAGTACCCCCTGTATATAGCCTCCACATTGACTCTGTACTGGTTCCCCCTGTATATAGCCTCCACATTGACTCTGTACCGGTACCCCCTGTATATAGTCTCCTCATTGACTCTGTACCGGTACCCCCTGTATATAGTCTCCTCATTGACTCTGTACCGGTACCCCCTGTATATAGTCTCCACATTGACTCTGTACTGGTACCACCTGTATATAGTCTCCACATTGACTCTGTACTGGTACCACCTGTATATAACCTCCACATTGACTCTGTACTGGTACCCCCTGTATATAGCCTCCACATTGACTCTGTACCGTAATACCCTGTATATAGCCTCCACATTGACTCTGTACTGGTACCCCCTGTATATAGCCTCCACATTGACTCTGTACCGGTACCCCTGTATATAGCCTCCACATTGACTCTGTACCGGTACCCCCCTGTATATAGCCTCCACATTGACTCTGTACTGGTTCCCCCTGTATATAGCCTCCACATTGACTCTGTACTGGTTCCCCCTGTATATAGCCTCCACATTGACTCTGTACTGGTTCCCCTGTATATAGTCTCCACATTGACTCTGTACTGGTTCCCCCTGTATATAGCCTCCACATTGACTCTGTACCGGTACCCCCTGTATATAGCCTCCACATTGACTCTGTTTAGGTACCCCCTGTATATAGCCTCCACATTGACTCTGTACTGGTACCCCCTGTATATAGCCTCCACATTGACTCTGTACTGGTACCCCCTGTATATAGCCTCCACATTGACTCTGTACCGTAATACCCTGTATATAGCCTCCACATTGACTCTGTACTGGTACCCCCTGTATATAGCCTCCACATTGACTCTGTACCGTAACACCCTGTATATAGCCTCCACATTGACTCTGTACCGGTAACCCCTGTATATAGCCTCCACATTGACTCTGTACTGGTACCCCCCTGTATATAGCCTGCACAATGACTCTACCAGTACCCCCTGTATATAGCCTCCACATTGACTCTGTACCGGTACCCCCTGTATATAGTCTCCACATTGACTCTATACAGGTACCCCCTGTATATAGTCTCCACATTGACTCTGTACTGGTACCCCCTGTATATAGTCTCCACATTGACTCTGTACTGGTACCCCCTGTATATAGCCTCCACATTGACTCTGTACTGGTACCCCCTGTATATAGTCTCCACATTGACTCTGTACCCTAATATCCTGTATATAGCCTCCACATTGACTCTGTACCCTAATACCCTGTATATCGTCTCCACACTGACTCTGTACTGGTACCCCCTGTATATAGCCTCCACATTGACTCTGTACTGGTACCCCCTGTATATATCCTCCACATTGACTCTGTACCGGTACCCCCTGTATATAGCCTCCACATTGACTCTGTACCGGTACCCCCTGTATATAGCCTCCACATTGACTCTGTACCGGTACCCCCCTGTATATAGCCTCCACATTGACTCTGTACCGTAATACCCTGTATATAGCCTCCAACTTGAATAGGTGATGTGGTATCAGACTAGGTGATGTGGTATCAGGCTAGTTGGTGTGGTATCAGACTAGGTGGTGTGGTATCAGGCTAGGTGGTGTGGTATCAGACTAGGTGGTGTGGTATCAGGCTAGGTGGTGTGGTATCAGGCTAGGTGGTGTGGTATCAGGCTAGGTGGTGTGGTATCAGGCTAGGTGGTGTGGTATCATGCTAGGTGGTGTGGTATCAGACTAGGTGATGTGGTATCAGGCTAGGTGGTGTGGTATCAGGCTAGGTGATGTGGTTTCAGACTAGGTGGTGTGGTATCAGGCTAGGTGGTGTGGTATCAGGCTAGGTGATGTGGTATCAGGCTAGGTGGTGTGGTATCAGGCTAGGTGGTGTGGTATCAGGCTAGGTGGTGTGGTATCAGGCTAGGTGGTGTGGTATCAGGCTAGGTGGTGTGGTATCAGGCTAGGTGGTGTGGTATCAGGCTAGGTGGTGTGGTATCAGGCTGAGAGGTCTTTTTTAGGAAATATTTAAATGATTAATTCAAGGCCTCATTATTACTGCTTCCTGATACAGAGAGAGAGGGTAAAAATCAATGGACTTCTCAGAAACAGCTAAATGCACCTTAATGCACACACACACACACCACACACACACACACCACACACACACACACACACACACACACACACACAGAGAGAGGAGCCAGTTTTTCTGATGTGATGGCTGAATTATGTTTGATGAT
>NW_022261984.1:11701602-11731602 GCF_002021735.2 Oncorhynchus kisutch | reverse complement strand
AATACAGGGTTAATGCAGGGTTCTGTCTAGTCTGTTTTAATACAGGGTTAATGCAGGGTTCGGTCTAGTCTGTTTTAATACAGGGTTAATGCAGGGTTCGGTCTAGTCTGTTTAATACAGGGTTAATGCAGGGTTCTGTCTAGTCTGTTTTAATACAGGGTTAATGCAGGGTTCGGCTCTAGTCTGTTTTAATACAGGGTGACTGCAGGGTTCTGTCTCTTCTGTTTTAATACAGGGGTGACTGCAGGGTTCGGTCTAGTCTGTTTTAATACAGGGTTAATGCAGGGTTCTGTCTAGTCTGTTTTAATACAGGGTTAATGCAGGGTTCTGTCTAGTCTGTTTTTAATACAGGGTTAATGCAGGGTTCGGTCTAGTCTGTTTTAATACAGGGGTGACTGCAGGGTTCTGTCTAGTCTGTTTTAATACAGGGGTGACTGCAGGGTTCGGTCTAGTCTGTTTTAATACAGGGTTAATGCAGGGTTCGGTCTAGTCTGTTTTAATACAGGGTTAATGCAGGGTTCGGTCTAGTCTGTTTAATACAGGGTTAATGCAGGGTTCTGTCTAGTCTGTTTTAATACAGGGGTGACTGCAGGGTTCGGTCTAGTCTGTTTTAATACAGGGTTAATGCAGGGTTCGGTCTAGTCTGTTTTAATACAGGGTGACTGCAGGGTTCGGTCTAGTCTGTTTTAATACAGGGTTAATGCAGGGTTCTGTCTAGTCTGTTTTAATACAGGGGAGACTGCAGGGTTCGGTCTAGTCTGTTTTAATACAGGGTTAATGCAGGGTTCGGTCTAGTCTGTTTTAATACAGGGTGACTGCAGGGGTTCGGTCTAGTCTGTTTTAATACAGGGTTAATGCAGGGTTCGGTCTAGTCTGTTTTAATACAGGGTTAATGCAGGGTTCGGTCTAGTCTGTTTTAATACAGGGTTAATGCAGGGTTCGGTCTAGTCTGTTTTAATACAGGGGTTAATGCAGGGTTCGGTCTAGTCTGTTTTAATACAGGGTTAATGCAGGGTTCGGTCTAGTCTGTTTAATACAGGGGTTAATGCAGGGTTCGGTCTGTTTTAATACAGGGTTAATGCAGGGTTCGGTCTGTTTAATACAGGGTTAATGCAGGGTTCGGTCTAGTCTGTTTTAATACAGGGTTAATGCAGGGTTCTGTCTAGTCTGTTTTAATACAGGGTTAATGCAGGGTTCAGTCTGTTTTAATACAGGGTTAATGCAGGGTTCGGTCTGTTTTAATACAGGGTTAATGCAGGGTTCGGTCTAGTCTGTTTTAATACAGGGTTAATGCAGGGTTCGGTCTAGTCTGTTTTAATACAGGGTTAATGCAGGGTTCGGTCTAGTCTGTTTTTAATACAGGGGTGACTGCAGGGTTCTGTCTAGTCTGTTTTAATACAGGGTTAATGCAGGGTTCGGTCTAGTCTGTTTTAATACAGGGTTAATGCAGGGTTCGGTCTAGTCTGTTTTAATACAGGGTTAATGCAGGGTTCAGTCTGTTTTAATACAGGGTTAATGCAGGGTTCGGTCTAGTCTGTTTTAATACAGGGTTAATGCAGGGTTCGGTCTAGTCTGTTTTAATACAGGGTTAATGCAGGGTTCGGTCTAGTCTGTTTTAATACAGGGTTAATGCAGGGTTCAGTCTGTTTTAATACAGGGTTAATGCAGGGTTCGGTCTAGTCTGTTTTAATACAGGGTTTAATGCAGGGTTCGGTCTAGTCTGTTTTAATACAGGGTTAATGCAGGGTTCGGTCTAGTCTGTTTTAATACAGGGTTAATGCAGGGTTCGGTCTAGTCTGTTTTAATACAGGGTGACAGCAGGGTTCGGTCTAGTCTGTTTTAATACAGGGTTAATGCAGGGTTCGGTCTAGTCTGTTTTAATACAGGGTTAATGCAGGGTTCAGTCTGTTTTAATACAGGGTTAATGCAGGGTTCGGTCTAGTCTGTTTTAATACAGGGTTAATGCAGGGTTCAGTCTGTTTTAATACAGGGTTAATGCAGGGTTCTGTCTAGTCTGTTTTAATACAGGGTTAATGCAGGGTTCTGTCTAGTCTGTTTTAATACAGGGTTAATGCAGGGTTCTGTCTAGTCTGTTTTAATACAGGGTTAATGCAGGGTTCTGTCTAGTCTGTTTTAATACAGGGTTAATGCAGGGTTCGGTCTAGTCTGTTTTAATACAGGGTTAATGCAGGGTTCGGTCTAGTCTGTTTTAATACAGGGTTAATGCAGGGTTCTGTCTAGTCTGTTTTAATACAGGGTTAATGCAGGGTTCGGTCTAGTCTGTTTTAATACAGGGTTAATGCAGGGTTCGGTCTAGTCTGTTTTAATACAGGGTTAATGCAGGGTTCGGTCTGTTTTAATACAGGGTTAATGCAGGGTTCGGTCTGTTTTAATACAGGGTTAATGCAGGGTTCGGTCTAGTCTGTTTTAATACAGGGTTAATGCAGGGTTCGGTCTGTTTTAATACAGGGTTAATGCAGGGTTCGGTCTGTTTTAATACAGGGTTAATGCAGGGTTCTGTCTAGTCTGTTTTAATACAGGGTTAATGCAGGGTTCAGTCTGTTTTAATACAGGGTTAATGCAGGGTTCGGTCTAGTCTGTTTTAATACAGGGTTAATGCAGGGTTCAGTCTGTTTTAATACAGGGTTAATGCAGGGTTCGGTCTAGTCTGTTTTAATACAGGGTTAATGCAGGGTTCGGTCTAGTCTGTTTTAATACAGGGTTAATGCAGGGTTCGGTCTAGTCTGTTTTAATACAGGGTTAATGCAGGGTTCGGTCTAGTCTGTTTTAATACAGGGTTAATGCAGGGTTCTGTCTAGTCTGTTTTAATACAGGGTTAATGCAGGGTTCAGTCTGTTTTAATACAGGGTTAATGCAGGGTTCGGTCTAGTCTGTTTTAATACAGGGTTAATGCAGGGTTCGGTCTAGTCTGTTTTAATACAGGGTTAATGCAGGGTTCGGTCTAGTCTGTTTTAATACAGGGTTAATGCAGGGTTCGGTCTAGTCTGTTTTAATACAGGGTTAATGCAGGGTTCAGTCTGTTTTAATACAGGGTTAATGCAGGGTTCAGTCTGTTTTAATACAGGGTTAATGCAGGGTTCTGTCTAGTCTGTTTTAATACAGGGTTAATGCAGGGTTCGGTCTAGTCTGTTTTAATACAGGGGTGACTGCAGGGTTCGGTCTGTTTTAATACAGGGTTAATGCAGGGTTCGGTCTAGTCTGTTTTAATACAGGGTTAATGCAGGGTTCGGTCTAGTCTGTTTTAATACAGGGTTAATGCAGGGTTCAGTCTGTTTTAATACAGGGTTAATGCAGGGTTCAGTCTGTTTTAATACAGGGTTAATGCAGGGTTCAGTCTGTTTTAATACAGGGTTAATGCAGGGTTCGGTCTGTTTTTATGAGGCTACAACTGAAGGACGAATGTTGCAATTTATGTAGCTGGTACAGTACACTTTCTGTTTTATAAATTGTGTTTCAATACTAGGGCGTGGGTCTGTCTGTCTCTCTCTCTTGCTCTCTGTCTCTCTCTCCCTGTCTTTCTGTCTGTCTGTCTGTCTGTCTGTCTGTCTGTCTGTCTCTCTCTGGGCGTGGGTCTGTCTGTCTCTCCCTGTCTTTTCTCTCTCCCTCTCATCTCACCATGTCTGTCTGTCTGTCTCTCTCTCTCTCTGTCTGTCTGTCTGTCTGTCTGTCGCTCTCTCTCTCTGTCTCTCTGTCTCTCTGTCTCTGTCTGTCGCTCTCTCTCTCTCTCTCTGTCTGTCTGTCTGTCTGTCTGTCTGTCTGTCTGTCTGTCTGTCTGTCTGTCTGTCTGTCTGTCTGTCTGTCTGTCTGTCTGTCTGTCTGTCTGTCTGTCTGTCTGTCTGTCTGTCTGTCTGTCTGTCTGTCTGTCTGTCTGTCTGTCTGTCTGTCTGTCTGTCTGTCTGTCTGTCTGTCTGTCTGTCTGTCGCGCTCTCTCTCTCTCTGTCTCTCTCTCTGTCTCTGTCTCTCTCTCTGTCTCTCTCTCTCTCTCTGTCTCTCTCTCTGTCTCTTTCTGTCTCTTTCTGTCTCTCTCTGTGTCTCTCTCTCTCTTTCTGTCTCTGTCTCTGTCTCTCTCTCTGTCTCTCTCTCTGTCTCTCTGTCTCTCTCTCTGTCTCTCTCTCTGTCTCTCTGTCTCTCTCTCTCTCTCTCTCTCTCTCTCTCTCTCTCTCTCTCTCTCTCTGTCTCTCTCTCTCTCTCTGGGTGTGGTCTGGTTCCTCCCGCCTAACTGCCTGTTTCCTATCTCTAATAGAGTTGGCTGTCTGATAGAGTGTGTGTGCGTGTAACCTTTCCTAAGCCCAAGAGAGAGCCATTAAAACTGGTAGCTATGAGCCAATGCACGACAGTGATAAGATACTGTACTGTCTCGATGGCATATCAATATAGTATCAATCAATCTGTACTGTATGTCAATACAGGTCAGAACTCACAATACATTATATTCAGTGAGCTCGAAAAGTATTGGTACAGTGACCTTGTCTTTTTTCAGTGGGAGTGGGGGGGGGGGGGCTCTGTACTGTTTTGGATTTGAAACTATAATTTGACTGTGAGGTTAAAGGTCAGACTGTCAGCTTTAATTCGAGGGTGTTTTCATCCATATCGGGTGAACTGTTTAAAAATTACATCACTTTTTTTGTACGTAGTCCACCCCATTTTTTGGGGACACATTTTTCAAAATGTTTAGTATGTTTTGGGGCCTCCCGGGTGGCGCAGTGGTTAAGGGCACTATACTGCAGTGCTAGCTGTGCCACCAGAGACTCTGGGTTCGCGCCCAGGCTCTGTCGTAACCGGCCGTGACCGGGAGGTCCGTGGGGCGACGCACGATTAGCCTAGTGTCGTCCAGGTTAGGGAGGGTTTGGTCGGTAGGGATGTCCTTCTCTCATCGCGCACCAGTGACTCCTGTGGCGGGCCGGGCGCAGTGCACGCTAACCAAGGTTTCCTTCGACACATTGGTGCGCATGGCTTCCGGGTTGGGATGCGCGCTGTGTTAAGAAGCAGTGCGGCTTGGTTGGGTTGTGTATCGGAGGACGCACGACTCTCAACCTTCATCTCTCCCGAGCCCGTACGGGAGTTGTAGCGATGAGACAAGATGAACTACAACTGATGTGTTAGATGCTGTTGCAGTTTGTTTTTGATAGAAATGAATGCTGAATAATTATTTTGAAGTGACTTTTATTGTCGGCTGAAAGACATGCTAACCTCTCACCATTACAGGGAGGGGTTAGCATTTTATATCATACCACCAAGACATGCTAACCTCTCACCATTACAGGGAGGGGTTAGCATTTTATATCATACCACCAAGACATGCTAACCTCTCACCATTACAATAACAGGGAGGGGTTAGCATTTTATATCATAGCCCCAAGACATGCTAACCTCTCACCATTACAATAACAGGGAGGGGTTAGCATTTTATATCATAGCCCCAAGACATGCTAACCTCTCACCATTACAATAACAGGGGAGGTTAGCATTTTATATCATACCACCAAGACATGCTAACCTCTCACCATTACAGGGAGGGGTTAGCATTTTATATCATACCACCAAGACATGCTAACCTCTCACCATTACAGGGAGGGGTTAGCATTTTATATCATACCTCCAAGACATGCTAACCTCTCACCATTACAATAACAGGGAGGGGTTAGCATTTTATATCATAGCCCCAAGACATGCTAACCTCTCACCATTACAGGGAGGGGTTAGCATTTTATATCATACCACCAAGACATGCTAACCTCTCACCATTACAGGGAGGGGTTAGCATTTTATATCATACCACCAAGACATGCTAACCTCTCACCATTACAGGGAGGGGTTAGCATTTTATATCATACCACCAAGACATGCTAACCTCTCACCATTACAATAACAGGAGAGGTTAGGATTTTATATCATAGCCCCAAGACATGCTAACCTCTCACCATTACAGGGAGGGGTTAGCATTTTATATCATAGCCCCAAGACATGCTAACCTCTCACCATTACAGGGAGGGGTTAGCATTTTATATCATAGCCCCAAGACATGCTAACCTCTCACCATTACAGGGAGGGGTTAGCATTTATGAGGGGGTATGATATTTGTTCGTCTAACGTTGTCACTCATCATTATTCAGGATTCATTCAGGATGATCCGTGGCAGAATCCACATGAACGTAGAAGTGTTTAGAAACATACTGTATTATTTGTATTATATTGTTGGAGGGCAGAGAACAACAACTAAAATACACCAGGAAACATACAGCTCAGTGCTCCATTGGTGCTCACTGTAAATCCCCCCAATGGACCCCCCCAGTACTCCATGGACCCCCCCAGTACTCCATGGACCCCCCCAGTACTCCATGGACCCCCCCAGTACTCCATGGACCCCCCCCATGGACCCTCCCCATTGACCCCCCCAGTACTCCATGGACCCCCCCAGTACTCCATGGACCCCCCCAGTACTCCATGGACCCCCCCCAGTACTCCATGGACCCCCCCCAGTACTCCATGGACCCCCTCCATGGACCCCCCAGTACTCCATGGACCCCCCCAGTACTCCATGGACCCCCCCAGTACTCCATGGACCCCCCCAGTACTCCATGGACCCCCCCCATGGACCCCCCCCCAGTACCCCATGGACCCCCCCCAGTACTCCATGGACCCCCCCCCCAGTACTCCATGGACCCCCCCCAGTACTCCATGTACCCCCCCAGTACTCCATGGACCCCCCCCCATGGACCCCCCCCATGGACCCCCCCCAGTACTCCATGGACCCCCCCCAGTACTCCATGGACCCCCCACAGTACTCCATGGACCCCCCCAGTACTCCATGGACCCCCCCAGTACCCCATGGACCCCCCCAGTACTCCATGGACCCCCCCAGTACTCCATGGACCCCCCCAGTACCCCATGGACCCCCCCCCGTACTCCATGGACCCCCCCATGGACCCCCCAGTACTCCATGGACCCCCCCAGTACTCCATGGACCCCCCCCAGTACCCCATGGACCCCCCCCAGTACTCCATGGACCCCCCCAGTACTCCATGGACCCCCCCAGTACCCCATGGACCCCCCCAGTACTCCATGGACCCCCCCAGTTCTCCATGGACCCCCCCATACTCCATGGACCCCCCCAGTACTCCATGGACCCCCCCAGTACTCCATGGACCCCCCCCCCCCAGTACTCCATGGACCCCCCCACTACTCCATGGACCCCCCCAGTACTCCATGGACCCCCCCCAGTACTCCATGGACCCCCCCCCAGTACTCCATGGACCCCCCCCAGTACTCCATGGACCCCCCCCAGTACTCCATGGACCCCCCCAGTACTCCATGGACCCCCCCAGTACTCCATGGACCAGGCTATTTACTAGAACAGGAAATTACTAAGAAGAAGACAACATTATATTACAGGATTAACACTAAAATACATTTACTCTATCTCTCTGTATCTTTTGCTCTCTCCATTTCTCTCCCTCTCCATGTCTCTCCCTCTCCATGTCTCTCCATGTCTCTCCCTCTCCCTCTCCATGTCTCTCCCTCTCCATGTCTCTCCCTCTCCATGTCTCTCCCTCTCCATGTCTCTCCATGTCTCTCCCTCTCCATGTCTCTCCCTCTCCATGTCTCCCCCTCTCCATGTCTCTCCATGTCTCCCCCTCTCCATGTCTCCCCCTCTCCATGTCTCCCCCCTCTCCATGTCTCTCCCTCTCCATGTCTCTCCATGTCTCTCCCTCTCCATGTCTCTCCCTCTCCATGTCTCCCCTCTCCATGTCTCTCCCTCTCCATGTCTCTCCCTCTCCATGTCTCTCCCTCTCCATGTCTCTCCATGTCTCCCCCTCTCCATGTCTCCCCCTCTCCATGTCTCTCCATGTCTCTCCCTCCATGTCTCTCCCTCTCCATGTCTCCCCCTCTCCATGTCTCTCCCTCTCCATGTCTCTCCATGTCTCTCCCTCTCCCATGTCTCTCCATGTCTCTCCCTCTCCATGTCTCTCCCTCTCCATGTCTCTCTCCCTCTCCATGTCTCTCCCTCTCCATGTCTCTCCCTCTCCATGTCTCTCCCTCTCCATGTCTCTCCATGTCTCTCCCTCTCTATGTCTCTCCATGTCTCTCCCTCTCTATGTCTCTCCCTCTCCATGTCTCTCCCTCTTGCTCTCTGTCTTTCTCCACCTCTTTCTAGGACAGAGATGTTTGTGTAAAGGAAGTACTATAATGCATTACTTAAACTAAACCCATTATTGAAGAAAAGCTTAACTCCACCCTTTCAGAGAGAGAGACAGAGAGAGAGACAGAAACAGAGGGACAGAGACAGAGACAGAGACAGAGACAGAGACAGAGTAGAGCGATAGAGAGAGAGAGAGAGAGAGAGAGACAGAGAGAGAGGTGAGATGTGTTTGAGAGATAGAGAGAGAGAGATGACAACATGTCATCGTAAAATATGCATGTTATCCTCCCCTCGTTATGGACTCATTCTGAACATAGAGATATATTTCTAGATCTGTTCTGTTATCAGTCTCCACCTGACAAGAAACACTATAAACCCAACCCTCCTTTTCAGGATAGCTACCTCTTAACTCAATAAACACTACCAACACACTAACTATTGCATTGTCTCACAACACACACACACACACATACACACACGCACACACACATGCACACACACACACACACATGCACACACACACACACGCACACTCACACACACACACACACACACACACACCCACACACCCCATCGACCGGTCTGTAGGAACACAGCACGAACAGTGTTCTGAGATCAGGTTCCCTGCAGATCAATGGAGTCTACGACTCACACGGCACCCTATCCACTACTTAGTGCACTACTATGGAGGGCACAAGACGAGACCCTGATGCCGACACGGGAGGCAGATGGTTCGAGTCTTCGATATGTATTATTAATCCACAAGGGGTCATGGACAGGCATAAAGGTCAAAACCAGATCAGAGTTCAGACAACAGGAATAAAGGTCAAAACCAGATCAGAGTTCAGAAGCTGCAGAGTGGCAGACAGGATCGAGGTCAGGGCAGGCATAAAGGTCAAAACCAGATCAGAGTTCAGACAACAGGCATAAAGGTCAAAACCAGATCAGAGTTCAGAAGCTGCAGAGTGGCAGACAGGATCGAGGTCAGGGCAGGCATAAAGGTCAAAACCAGAACAGAGTTCAGACAACAGGCATAAAGGTCAAAACCAGATCAGAGTTCAGAAGCTGCAGAGTGGCAGACAGGATCGAGGTCAGGGCAGGCATAAAGGTCAAAACCAGAACAGAGTTCAGACAACAGGCATAAAGGTCAAAACCAGATCAGAGTTCAGAAGCTGCAGAGTGGCAGACAGGATCGAGGTCAGGGCAGGCAGAATGGTCAGGCAGGCGGGTACAGAGTCCAGACAACAGGCATAAAGGTCAAAACCAGATCAGAGTTCAGAAGCTGCAGAGTGGCAGACAGGATCGAGGTCAGGGCAGGCAGAATGGTCAGGCAGGCAGGTACAGAGTGGCAGACAGGATCGAGGTCAGGGCAGGCAGAATGGTCAGGCAGGCAGGTACAGAGTGGCAGACAGGATTGAGGTCAGGGCAGGCAGAATGGTCAGGCAGGCAGGTACAGAGTGGCAGACAGGATTGAGGTCAGGGCAGGCAGAATGGTCAGGCAGGCAGGTACAGAGTGGCAGACAGGATCAAGGTCAGGGCAGGCAGAATGGTCAGGCAGGCGGGTACAGAGTCCAGACAACAGGCAAGAGGTCAAAACCAGAACAGAGTTGAGAAGCTGCAGAGTGGCAGACAGGATTGAGGTCAGGGCAGGCAGAATTGTCAGGCAGGCGGGGTACAGAGTGGCAGACAGGATTGAGGTCAGGGCAGGCAGAATGGTCAGGCAGGCAGGTACAGAGTGGCAGACAGGATCGAGGTCAGGGCAGGCAGAATGGTCAGGCAGGCAGGTACAGAGTGGCAGACAGGATGGAGGTCAGGGCAGGCAGAATGGTCAGGCAGGCAGGTACAGAGTGGCAGACAGGATCGAGGTCAGGGCAGGCAGAATGGTCAGGCAGGCAGGTACAGAGTGGCAGACAGGATCGAGGTCAGGGCAGGCAGAATGGTCAGGCAGGTGGATACAGAGTGGCAGACAGGATCGAGGTCAGGGCAGGCAGAATGGTCAGGCAGGCGGGTAAATACACTGGTACAGAGAGACAGGAAACACAGGGATAAATACACTGGTACAGAGAGACAGGAAACACAGGGATAAATACACTGGTACAGAGAGACAGGAAACACAGGGATAAATACACTGGTACAGAGAGACAGGAAACACAGGGATAAATACACTGGTACAGAGAGACAGGAAACACAGGGATAAATACACTGGTACAGAGAGACAGGAAACACAGGGATAAATACACTGGTACAGAGAGACAGGAAACACAGGGATAAATACACTGGTACAGAGAGACAGGAAACACAGGGATAAATACACTGGTACAGAGAGACAGGAAACACAGGGATAAATACACTGGGACAGAGAGACAGGAAACACAGGGATAAATACACTGGTACAGAGAGACAGGAACACAGGGATAAATACACTGGTACAGAGAGACAGGAAACACAGGGATAAATACACCAGGATAACAAGCTACAACCCGGAGGAGGTGGAGACAATCACAATGACAGGTGAAACAGATCAGGGTGTGACAACTACATTGGTCCAGAACTCTGGTTAGAAGTAGTGCACTACACTGGTCCAGAACTCTGGTTAGAAGGAGTGCACTACACTGGTGCCAGAACTCTGGTTAGAAGTAGTGTACTACATTGGTCCCGAACTCTGGTTAGAAGTAGTGCACTACACTGGTCCAGAACTCTGGTTAGAAGTAGTGCACTACACTGGTCCAGAACTCTGGTTAGAAGTAGTGTACTACATTGGTCCAGAACTCTGGTTAGAAGTAGTGCACTACACTGGTCCGAACTCTGGTTAGAAGTAGTGTACTACACTGGTCCAGAACTCTGGTTCGAAGTAGTGTACTCTGTAGGAAGTAGGGTCCCGTGTGGGACACCATTATAGATCCTATGACTGAAACCTTACCCAGCAGGAGAGAGCATTTGTAGCTATTAGCTAGATGGAGACATTATTCCAGAGTTGAAATGTGTGTTCACAAGGAGAAACATGTTCGGATGGATCAATTCCTTATACCTTGCCGTTTCCTCCTCTCTGTCTCGCTGTCTCTCTGTCTCTCTGTCTCTCTGTCTCTCTGTCCTCTCTCTATCTCTCTCTCTCTCTCTCTCTCTCTCTCTCTCTCTCCTCTCTCTCTCCTCTCTCTCTCTCTCTCTCTCTCTCTTTTCCATCTGTGTCTCTGTAGTGAACTGTAATCCGATTCATCCTGTTAACCAACACATCATACTGACCCCTGACCCTGTTAACCAACACATCATACTGACCCCTGACCCTGTTAACCAACACATCATACTGACCCCTGACCCTGTAACCAACACATCATACTGACCCCCTGACCCTGTTAACCAACACATCATACTGACCCCTGACCCTGTTTAACCACACATCATACTGACCCTGTTAACCAACACATCATACTGACCCCTGACCCTGTTAACCAACACATCATACTGACCCCCGACCCTGTTAACCAACACATCATACTGACCCCTGACCCTGTTAACCAACACATCATAACTGACCCCTGACCCTGTTAACCAACACATCATACTGACCCTGTTAACCAACACATCATACTGACCCCTGACCCTGTTAACCAACACATCAAACTGACCCCTGACCCTGTTAACCAACACATCATACTGACCCTGTTAACCAACACATCATACTGACCCTGTTAACCAACACATCATACTGACCCTGTTAACCAACACATCAAACTGACCCCTGACCCTGTTAACCAACACATCATACTGACTCCTGACCCTGTTAACCAACACATCAAACTGACCCCTGACCCTGTTAACCAACACATCATACTGATCCCTGACCCTGTTAACCAACACATCATACTGATCCCTGACCCTGTTAACCAACACATCATACTGACCCCCTGACCCTGTTAACCAACACATCATACTGACCCCTGACCCTGTTAACCAACACATCATACAGACCCCTGACCCTGTTAACCAACACATCATACTGACCCCTGACCCTGTTAACCAACACATCATACTGACCCCTGACCCTGTTAACCACACATCATACTGACCCTGTTAACCAATACATCATACTGACCCCTGACCCTGTTAACCAACACATCATACTGACCCTGTTAACCAATACATCATACTGACCCCCTGACCCTGTTACCAACACATCAAACTGACCCTGTTAACCAACACATCATACTGACCCCTGACCCTGTTAACCAACACATCATACTGACCCCTGACCCTGTTAACCATCACATCATACTGACCCTGTTAACCAACACATCATACTGACCCCTGACCCTGTTAACCACACATCATACTGACCCCTGACCCTGTTAACCAACACATCATATGACCCTTGTTAACCAACACATCATACTGACCCCTGACCCTGTTAACCAACACATCATACTGACCCCTGACCCTGTTAACCAACACATCATACTGACCCCGACCCTGTTAACCAACACATCATACTGACCCCGACCCTGTTAACCAACACATCATACTGACCCCTGACCCTGTAACCAACACATCATACTGACCCTGTTAACCAACACATCATACTGACCCCTGACCCTGTTTAACCAACACATCAAACTGACCACCCTGACCCCTGTTAACCAACACATCATACTGACCCTGTTAACCAACACATCATACTGACCCTGTTAACCAACACATCAAACTGACCCCCTGACCTGTAACCAACACATCATACTGACCCTGTTAACCAACACATCATACTGACCCTGTTAACCAACACATCAAACTGACCCCGACCCTGTTAACACAACACATCAAACTGACCCCTGACCCTGTTAACCAACACATCATACTGACCCCTGACCCTGTTAACCAACACAGTCAAACTGACCCTGTTAACCAACACATCATACTGAACCCTGTTAACCACACATCATACTGACCCCTGACCCTGTTAACCACACATCATACTGACCCCTGACCCTGTTAACCAACACATCATACTGACCCTGTTAACCAACACATTCATACTGACCCTGTTAACCAACACATCATACTGACCCCTGACCCTGTTAACCAACACATCATACTGACCCTGTTAACCAACACATCAAACCGACCCCTGACCCTGTTAACCAACACATCATACTGACTCCTGACCTGTTAACCACACATCAAACTGGACCCCTGACCTGTTAAACCAACAGCATCATACTGATCCCTGACCCTGTTAACCAACACATCATACCTGATCCCTGACCCTGTGTACCAACACATGCATACTGACCCCTGACCCTGTTAACCAACACATCATACTGACCCCTGACCCTGTTACCACACATCATAACAGACCCCCTGACCCTGTGAACCAACACATCATACTGACCCCTGACCCTGTTACCACACATCATACTGACCCCTGACCCTGTTAACCAACACATCATACTGGACCCTGTTAACCAATACTCATACTGACCCCTGACCCTGTTAAACAACACATCATACTGACCCTGTTAACCAATACATCATACTGACCCCTGACCCTGTTAACCAACACATCAAACTGACCCTGTTACCACACATCATTACTGACCCCTGACCCTGTTAACCAACACATCATACTGGACCCCCTGCCCTGTTAACCAACAGCATCATACTGACCCTGACCGCCTGTTAACCAACACATCATACTGACCCCTGACCCTGTTAACCACACATCATACTGACCCCTGACCCTGTTACCACACATCATACTGACCCTGTTAACCACACATCATACTGACCCCTGACCCTGTTAACCAACACATCATACTGACCACCCCCGACCCTGTTAACCAACACATCATACTGACCCCCTGACCCTGTTAACCAACACATCATACTGACCCCTGACCCTGTTAACCAACACATCATACTGACCCTGGTTAACCAACACATCATACTGACCCCTGACCCTGTTAACCAACACATCAAACTGACCCCTGACCCTGTTAACCAACACATCATACTGACCCTGTTAACCAACACATCATACTGACCCTGTTAACCAACACATCATACTGACCCTGTTAACCAACACATCAAACTGACCCCTGACCCTGTTAACCAACACATCATACTGACTCCTGACCCTGTTAACCAACACATCAAACTGACCCCTGACCCTGTTAACCAACACATCATACTGATCCCTGACCCTGTTAACCAACACATCATACTGATCCCTGACCCTGTTAACCAACACATCATACTGACCCCTGACCCTGTTAACCAACACATCATACTGACCCCTGACCCTGTTAACCAACACATCATACAGACCCCTGACCCTGTTAACCAACACATCATACTGACCCCTGACCCTGTTAACCAACACATCATACTGACCCCTGACCCTGTTAACCAACACATCATACTGACCCTGTTTAACCAATACATCATACTGACCCCTGACCCTGTTAACCAACACATCATACTGACCCTGTTAACCAAATACATCATACTGACCCCTGACCCTGTTAACCAACACATCAAACTGACCCTGTTAACCAACACATCATACGACCCCTGACCCTGTTAACCAACACATCATACTGACCCCTGACCCTGTTAACCATCACATCATACTGACCCTGTTAACCAACACATCATACTGGACCCCTGACCCTGTTAACCAACACATCATACTGACCCCTGACCCTGTTAACCAACACATCATACTGACCCTGTTAACCAACACATCATACTGACCCCTGACCCTGTTAACCAACACATCATACTGACCCTGACCCTGTTAACCAACACACATACTGACCCCCGACCCTGTTAACCAACAATCATACTGACCCCTGACCCTGTTAACCAACACATCATACTGACCCCTGACCCTGTTAACCAACACATCATACTGACCCTGTAACCAACACATCATACTGACCCCCTGACCCTGTTAACCAACACTCAAACTGACCCCTGACCCTGTTAACCAACACATCATACTGACCCTGTTAACCAACACATCATACTGACCCTGTTAACCAACACATCAAACTGACCCCTGACCCTGTTAACCAACACATCATACTGACCCTGTTAACCAACACATCATACTGACCCTGTTAACCAACACATCAAACTGACCCCTGACCCTGTTAACCAACACATCAAACTGACCCCTGACCCTGTTAACCAACACATCATACTGACCCCTGACCCTGTTAACCAACACATCAAACTGACCCTGTTAACCAACACATCATACTGACCCTGTTAACCAACACATCATACTGACCCCTGACCCTGTTAACCAACACATCATACTGACCCCTGACCCTGTTAACCAACACATCATACTGACCCTGTTAACCAACACATCATACTGACCCTGTTAACCAACACATCATACTGACCCCTGACCCTGTTAACCAACACATCATACTGACCCTGTTAACCAACACATCAAACCGACCCCTGACCCTGTTAACCAACACATCATACTGACTCCTGACCCTGTTAACCAACACATCAAACTGACCCCTGACCCTGTTAACCAACACATCATACTGATCCCTGACCCTGTTAACCAACACATCATACTGATCCCTGACCCTGTTAACCAACACATCATACTGACCCCTGACCCTGTTAACCAACACATCATACTGACCCCTGACCCTGTTAACCAACACATCATAACAGACCCCTGACCCTGTTAACCAACACATCATACTGACCCCTGACCCTGTTAACCAACACATCATACTGAACCCCTGACCCTGTTAACCAACACATCATACTGACCCTGTTAACCAATACATCATACTGACCCCTGACCCTGTTAACCAACACATCATACTGACCCTGTTAACCAATACATCATACTGACCCCTGACCCTGTTAACCAACACATCAAACTGACCCTGTTAACCAACACATCATACTGACCCCTGACCCTGTTAACCAACACATCATACTGACCCCTGACCCTGTTAACCATCACATCATACTGACCCTGTTAACCAACACATCATACTGACCCCTGACCCTGTTAACCAACACATCATACTGACCCCTGACCCTGTTAACCAACACATCATACTGACCCTGTTAACCAACACATCATACTGACCCCTGACCCTGTTAACCAACACATCATACTGACCCCTGACCCTGTTAACCAACACATCATACTGACCCTGTTAACCAACACATCAAACTGACCCCTGACCCTGTTAACCAACACATCATACTGACCCCTGACCCTGTTAACCAACACATCGTACTGACCCTGTTAACCAACACATCATACTGACCCCTGACCCTGTAACCACACATCATACTGACCCTGTTAACCAACACATCATACTGACCCCTGACCCTGTTAACCAACACATCATACTGACCCCTGACCCTGTTAACCAACACATCATACTGACCCCTGACCCTGTTAACCAACACATCATACTGACCCCTGACCCTGTTAACCAACACATCAAACTGACCCCTGACCCTGTTAACCAACACATCATACTGACCCCTGACCCTGTTAACCAACACATGATACTGACCCTGTTAACCAACACATCAAACTGACCCCTGACCCTGTTAACCAACACATCATACTGACCCCTGACCCTGTTAACCAACACATCATACTGACCCTGTTAACCAACACATCAAACTGACCCTGTTAACCAACACATCATACTGACCCCTGACCCTGTTAACCAACACATCATACTGACCCTGTTAACCAACACCTCATACTGACCTCTGACCCTGTTAACCAACACATCATACTGACCCCTGACCCTGTTAACCAACACATCATACTGACCCTGTTAACCAACACATCATACTGACCTCTGACCCTGTTAACCAACACATCATACTGACCCCTGACCCTGTTAACCAACACATCATACTGACCCCTGTCCCTGTTAACCAACACATCGTACTGACCCCTGACCCTGTTACCAAACACATCCAAAACATTTCCATGTTTTTGTTACCATTTCCTTCACTCCATTCCAGCCATTAAAATGAGCCGTCCTCCCCTCACCAGCCTCCTGTGTAAGTTATGCGTAACCCAGACTTTCATATGAAACGTTGTTTCGATGTCAATTAGAGATTTGTGTTACAAAAGGAGAAACTCTCAGTTAAGCTTCGGCCCTGAGACAGAGAGAAATCTGGTGCCACTGGGTTGGGCTGCACTTCCTCAAACTCACCAGCTGAGGGCGGTAGAGACAAAGTAGTGGATGAGGACGAACACTCACCAGCTGAGGGCGGTAGAGACAAAGTAGTGGATGAGGACAAACACTCACCAGCTGAGGGCGGTAGAGACAAAGTACGGATGAGGACGAACACTCACCAGCTGAGGGCGGTAGAGACAAATTAGTGGATGAGGACGAACACTCACCAGCTGAGGGCGGTAGAGACAAAGTAGTAGATGAGGACCATCAGAGACAGTAGTGGATGAGGACTAACACTCACCATCAGATAGAGACAGTAGTGGATGAGGACTATCAGATAGAGACAGTAGTGGATGAGGACTATCAGATAGAGACAGTAGTGGATGAGGACCATCAGATAGAGACGAGTGGATGAGGACTAACACTCACCATCAGATAGAGACAGTAGTGGATGAGGACTAACACTCACCATCAGATAGAGACAGTAGTGGATGAGGACTATCAGATAGAGACAGTAGTGGATGAGGACCATCAGATAGAGACAGTAGTGGATGAGGACCATCAGATAGAGACAGTAGTGGATGAGGACTATCAGATAGAGACAGTAGTGGATGATGACCATCAGATAGAGACAGTAGTGGATGAGGACCATCAGATAGAGACAGTAGTGGATGAGGACTATCAGGATAGAGACAGTAGTGGGTGATGACCATCAGATAGAGACAGTAGTGGATGAGGACCATCAGATAGAGACAGTAGTGGATGATGACCATCAGATAGAGACAAGAGTGGATGATGACCATCAGATAGAGACAGTAGTGGATGAGGACTATCAAATAGAGACAGTAGTGGATGAGGACCATCAGGTAGAGACAGTGGATAGTGGATGAGGACTATTAGATAGAGACAGTAGTGGATGAGGACTATCAGATAGAGACAGTGGATAGTGGATGAGGACTATTAGATAGAGACAGTAGTGGATGAGGACTATCAGATAGAGACAGTAGTGGATGAGGACCATCAGATATAGACAGTAGTGGATGAGGACTATCAGATAGAGACAGTAGTGTATGAGGACCATCGGATAGAGACAGTAGTGGATGAGGACCATCAGATAGAGACAGTAGTGGATGAGGACCATCAGATAGAGACAGTAGTGGATGAGGACCATCAGATAGAGACAGTAGTGGATGATGACCATCAGATAGAGACAGTAGTGGATAAGGACCATAAGATAGAGACAGTAGTGGATGAGGACTATCAGATAGAGACAGTAGTGGATGAAGACCATCAGATAGAGACAGTAGTGGATGAAGACCATCAGATAGAGACAGTAGTGGATAAGGACCATAAGATAGAGACAGTAGTGGATGAGGACTATCAGATAGAGACAGTAGTGGATGAAGACCATCAGATAGAGACAGTAGTGGATGAGGACTATCAGATAGAGACAGTGGATAGTGGATGAGGACTATCAGATAGAGACGGTAGTGGATGAGGACAATCAGATAGAGATAGTAGTGGATGAGCACCATGATATAGAGACAGTAGTGGATGAGGACCATCAGATTGAGACAGTAGTGGATGAGGACTATCAGATAGAGACAGTGGATAGTGGATGAGGACTATTAGATAGAGACAGTAGTGGATGAGGACTATCATATAGAGACAGTAGTGGATGAGGACTATCAGATAGAGACAGTGGATAGTGGATGAGGACTATCAGATAGAGACAGTAGTGGATGAGGACTAACACTCACCATCAGATAGAGACAGTAGTGGATGAGGACTATCAGATAGAGACAGTAGTGGATGAGGACCATCAGATAGAGACAAGAGTGGATGAGGACTAACACTCACCATCAGATAGAGACAGTAGTGGATGAGGACTAACACTCACCATCAGATAGAGACAGTAGTGGACGAGGACTATCAAATAGAGACAGTAGTGGATGAGGACTATCAGATAGAGACAGTAGTGGATGAGGACTAACACTCACCATCAGATAGAGACAGTAGTGGATGAGGACTATCAGATAGAGACAGTAGTGGATGAGGACTATCAGATAGAGACAGTAGTGGATGAAGACCATCAGATAGAGACAGTAGTGGATGAGGACTATCAGATAGAGACAGTGGATAGTGGATGAGGATATATGATAGAGACAGTGGATAGTGGATGAGGACTATCAGATAGAGACAGTAGTGGATGAGGACTAACACTCACCATCAGATAGAGACAGTAGTGGATGAGGACTATCAGATAGAGACAGTAGTGGATGAGGACTATCAGATAGAGACAGTAGTGGATGAGGACCATCAGATAGAGACAGTAGTGGATGAGGACCATCAGATAGAGACAGTAGTGGATGAGGAATATCAGATAGAGACAGTAGTGGATGATGACCATCAGATAGAGACAGTAGTGGATGAGGACCATCAGATAGAGACAGTAGTGGATGAGGACTATCAAATAGAGACAGTAGTGGATGAGGACTATCAGATAGAGACAGTGGATAGTGGATGAGGACTATTAGATAGAGACAGTAGTGGATGAGGACTATCAGATAGAGACAGTAGTGGATGAGGACCATCATATACAGACAGTAGTGGATGAGGACCATCAGATATAGACAGTAGTGGATGAGGACTATCAGATAGAGACAGTAGTGGATGAGGACCATAGGATAGAGACAGTAGTGGATGAGGACTGTCAGATAGAGACAGTAGTGGATGAGGACCATCGGATAGAGACAGTAGTGGATGAGGACCATCAGATAGAGACAGTAGTGGATGAGGACCATCAGATATAGACAGTAGTGGATGAGGACCATCAGATAGAGACAGTAGTGGATGATGACCATCAGATAGAGACAGTAGTGGATAAGGACCATCAGATAGAGACAGTAGTGGATGAGGACTATCAGATAGAGACAGTGGATAGTGGATGAGGACTGTCAGATAGAGATAGTAGTGAATGAGCACCATCATATAGAGACAGTAGTGGATGAGGACCATCAGGTAGAGACAGTAGTGGATGAGGACTATCAGATAGCGACTGTGGATCGTGGATGAGGACTATTAGATAGAGACAGTAGTGGATGAGGACCATCAGATAGAGACAGTTGTGGATGAGGACCATCAGATATAGACAGTAGTGTATGAGGACTATCAGATAGAGACAGTAGTGGATGAGGACCATAGGATAGAGACAGTAGTGGATGAGGACTGTCAGATAGAGACAGTAGTGGATGAGGACTATCAGATAGAGACAGTAGTGGATGAGGACTATCAGATAGAGACAGTAGTGGATGAGGAGTTTCAGATAGAGACAGTAGTGGATGAGGACCATCAGATAGAGACAGTGGATGAGGACCATCAGATAGAGACAGTAGTGGATGAGGACCATCAGATAGAGACAGTAGGTGATGAGGACCATCAGATAGAGACAGTAGTGGATGATGACCATCAGATAGAGACAGTAGTGGATGAGGACCATCAGATAGAGACAGTAGTGGATGAGGACCATCAGATAGAGACAGTAGTGGATGAGGACTATCAAATAGAGACAGTAGTGGATGAGGACCATCAGATAGAGACAGTGGATAGTGGATGAGGACTATTAGATAGAGACAGTAGTGGATGAGGACTATCAGATAGAGACAGTAGTGGATGAGGACTATCAGATAGAGACAGTAGTGGATGAGGACTATCAGATAGAGACAGTAGTGGATGAGGACCATCATATAGAGACAGTAGTGGATGAGGATCATCAGATAGAGACAGTAGTGGATGAGGACCATCGGATAGAGACAGTAGTGGATGAGGACCATCGGATAGAGACAGTAGTGGATGAGGACCATCAGATAGAGACAGTAGTGGATGAGGACCATCAGATATAGACAGTAGTGGATGATGACCATCAGATAGAGACAGTAGTGGATGATGACCATCAGATAGAGACTGTAGTGGATAAGGACCATCAGATAGAGACAGTAGTGGATGAGGACTATCAGATAGAGACAGTAGTGGATGAGGACCATCGGATAGAGAGAGTAGTGGATGAGGACCATCAGCTAGAGACAGTAGTGGATGAGGACCATCAGATAGAGACAGTAGTGGATGAGGACCATCAGATAGAGACAGTAGTGGATGATGACCATCAGATAGAGACAGTAGTGGATGAGGACTATCAGATAGAGACAGTAGTGGATGAAGACCATCAGATAGAGACAGTAGTGGATGAGGACTATCAGATAGAGACAGTGGATAGTGGATGAGGACTATCAGATAGAGACAGTGGATAGTGGATGAGGACTATCAGATAGAGATAGTAGTGGATGAGCACCATCATATAGAGACAGTAGTGGATGAGGACCATCAGATTGAGACAGTAGTGGATGAGGACCATCTTATAGAGACAGTAGTGGATGAGGACCATCAGATAGAGGCAGTAGTGGATGAGGACCATCAGCTAGAGACAGTAGTGGATGAGGACCATCAGATAGAGACAGTAGTGGATGAGGACCATCAGATAGAGACAGTAGTGGATGAGGACCATCAGATAGAGACAGTAGTGGATGATGACCATCAGATAGAGACAGTAGTGGATGAAGACCATCAGATAGAGACAGTAGTGGATGAGGACTATCAGATAGGACAGTGATAGTGGATGAGGACTATCAGATAGAGACAGTGGATAGTGGATGAGGACTATCAGATAGAGACAGTGGATAGTGGATGAGGACTATCAGATAGAGATAGTAGTGGATGAGCACCATCATATAGAGACAGTAGTGGATGAGGACCATCAGATTGAGACAGTAGTGGATGAGGACCATCTTATAGAGACAGTAGTGGATGAGGACCATCAGATAGAGGCAGTAGTGGATGAGGACCATCAGATATAGACAGTAGTGGATGAGGACTATCAGATAGAGACAGTAGTGGATGAGCACCATCATATAGAGACAATAGTGGATGAGGACCATCAGATAAAGACAGTAGTGGATGAGGACCATCAGATAGAGACAGTAGTGGATGATGACTATCAGATAGAGACAGTAGTGGATGAGGACTATCAGATAGAGACAGTAGTGGATGAGGACCATCAGATATAGACAGTAGTGTATGAGGACTATCAGATAGAGACAGTAGTGGATGAGGACCATAGGATAGAGACAGTAGTGGATGAGGACTGTCAGATAGAGACAGTAGTGGATGAGGACTATCAGATAGAGACAGTAGTGGATGAGGAGTTTCAGATAGAGACAAGAGTGGATGATGACCATCAGATATAGACAGTAGTGGATGAGGACCATCAGATAGAGACAAGAGTGGATGATGACCATCAGATAGAGACAGTAGTGGATGAGGACTATCAGATAGAGACAGTAGTGGATGAGGACCATCAGATAGAGACAGTAGTGGATGAGGACCATCAGATAGAGACAGTAGTGGATGAGGACCATCAGATAGAGACAGTAGGTGATGAGGACCATCAGATAGAGACAGTAGTGGATGATGACCATCAGATAGAGACAGTAGTGGATAAGGACCATCAGATAGAGACAGTAGTGGATGAGGACTATCAGATAGAGACAGTGGATAGTGGATGAGGACTATCAGATAGAGACGGTAGTGGATGAGGACTATCAGATAGAGATAGTAGTGGATGAGCACCATCATATAGAGACAGTAGTGGATGAGGACCATCAGATTGAGACAGTAGTGGATGAGGACCATCTTATAGAGACAGTAGTGGATGAGGACCATCAGATAGAGGCAGTAGTGGATGAGGACCATCAGATAGAGACAGTAGTGGATGAGCACCATCATATAGAGACAATAGTGGATGAGGACCATCAGATAAAGACAGTAGTGGATGAGGACCATCAGATAGAGACAATAGTGGATGAGGACCATCAGATAGAGACAGTAGCGGATGAGGACTAACACTCATCCCTCCCTCCTCTCTCCCTCACTCCCTCCCCCCTCCTCTCTCTCTGCCTCCTCCCTCATCCCTCGTCCCTCCTCTCTCCCTCCTCCCTCCATCCTTGCTCCCTCCTCTCTCTTCTCTCCTCTCTCCTCCCCTCCTCCCTCCTCCTCCTCTCTCTCTCTGCCTCCTCCCTCATCCCTTGTCCCTCTCTCTCTCCCTCATCCCTCCTCCCTCCTCTCTCCCTCCTCCTCGCTCCTCGCTCCCTCCTCTCTCCTCTCCTCTCTCCCTCTCCCCTCCTCCCTCCCTCCCTCTTCTCTCCCTCCTCTCTCCCTCCTCCCTCCCTCCCTCTTCTCTCCCTCCTCTCTCCCTCCTCCTCCCTCCCTCCTCCCTCCCTCCCTCCCTCATCCCTCATCCCTCCTCTCTCCCTCCTCCCTCCTCTCTCCCTCCTCTCTCCCTCCTCTCTCCCTCCTCTCTCCCTCTTCTCTCCCTCTTCTCTCCCTCCTCTCTCCCTCCTCTCTCCCTCTTCTCTCCCTCCTCTCTCCCTCCTCCCTCCTCTCTCCCTCTTCTCTCCCTCCTTTCTCCCTCCTCCCTCTCTATGTAGTGTATTTGGGGACAGGGTCAGGGAGTGTTTGTAGCTCTAGCAGTAGGTTGGCTGTTGGCTCAGTGCCTTACTAAACCCCATACACACACACAACGCACACACACGCACACACACATACACACACACACACATACACACACATATATACACACATACACACACACACACACACACACACACACACACACACACACACAACTCGCTCAACAATCTCCTGCTGTTGCTCACACAGCTGAGAGCTGCTGCTACATCTGGAGCACCGTCATCCCCTGGGGTGTGTGTGTGTGTGTGTGTGTGTGTGTGTGTGTGTGTGTGTGTGTGTGTGTGTGTGTGTGTGTGTGTGTGTGTATGTGTGTGTGTGTGTGTGTGTGTGTGTGTGTGTGTGTGTGTGTGTGTGTGTGCGTTGTGTGTGTGTGTGTGTGCGTTGTGTGTGTGTGTGTGTGAATAAGGCTCTACTTCCGTATCTCCCTCCGTCTTTTCAGTTATCCCTGCTCATACTGTTATTATACACACCTGGATGATTCATAGTGAGCGTGGATGTGTCTGTGAGAGACGGAGAGAAAGAGAGAGAGAGAGAGAGAGACAGAGAGAGAGAGGGAGAGACAGAGAGAGAGAGAGAGAGAGACGGAGAGAGAGAGCTGCTCCAGTATTCTTAGTGTCTTTGTCTCTCCTGTCCTGACAACACTCTCTCCATCGGGTCCGCGAGGGAGGAAGAAGGGATGAGAGAAAGAGAGGGAACAGAGGGAGGAAGGACTTAAAACACATTATCTCAGTCTGGTTGGTTAAGAACAAGGGGAACCAGTAAAGGACTTACTGTTTTCTACCAAAAAGGGATTTTTACGACATCATCACATTTACTGGTATTTCAGTCCAGACGACTACCAGGTGACTACCAGGTGACTACCAGGTGACTACCAGGTGACTTCCAGGTGACTTCCAGGTGACTTCCAGGTGACTACCAGGTGACTAC
The DNA here is from genome assembly GCF_002021735.2 of Oncorhynchus kisutch. Taxonomy (NCBI): domain Eukaryota; kingdom Metazoa; phylum Chordata; class Actinopteri; order Salmoniformes; family Salmonidae; genus Oncorhynchus; species Oncorhynchus kisutch. Next base: position 11,706,747 of record NW_022261984.1, on the reverse strand, counting down.
CAGACGACTTCCAGGTGACTACCAGACGACTTCCAGATGACTTCCAGGTGACTACCAGGTGACTTCCAGGTGACTACCAGGTGACTACCAGACGACTTCCAGGTGACTACCAGGCGACTTCCAGGTGACTACCAGGTGACTACCAGACGACTTCCAGGTGACTTCCAGGTGACTACCAGGTGACTACCAGGTGACTACCAGCTGAACAACTACATTCAACACATGCCAGACAAGACCATTGAGGCAATACAACTGGCTCATTAGCATGCATAGATGAATACATAGATAATAGACATGGAAACTCGATTAATAATTGATCTATTGGATACTCATGGCACCAGCTCTGTGTCATTGACTAGACTGAAGACTGGACCTCAATAGAACCTCTAGCTCCGTGTCATTGACTAGACTGAAGACCGGACCTCAGGAGGACACTCCAGCTCCATATCGTTGACTAGACTGAAGACTGGACCTCAAGAGGACCTCTAGCTCCGTATCGTTGAGTAGACTGAAGACTGGACCTCAAGAGGACCTCTAGCTCCGTATCGTTGACTAGACTGAAGACTGGACCTCAAGAGGACCTCTAGCTCCGTATCATTGACTAGACTGAAGACTGGATCTCAAGAGGAACATCCAGCTCCGTGTCGTTGACTAGACTGAAGACTGGATCTCAAGAGGAACATCCAGCTCCGTATCGTTGACTAGACTGAAGACTGGATCTCAAGAGGATCTCCAGCTCCGTATCGTTGACTAGACTGAAGACTGGACCTCAAGAGGATCTCCAGCTCCGTATCGTTGACTAGACTGAAGACTGGACCTCAAGAGGAACATCCAGCTCCGTGTCGTTGACTAGACTGAAGTCTGGACCTCAAGAGGATCTCCAGCTCCATATCGTTGACTAGACTGAAGACTGGACCTCAAGAGAACCTCCAGCTTCGTGTTGTTGACTAGACTGAAGACTGGACCTCAAGAGAACCTCCAGCTCCATATCGTTGACTAGACTGAAGACTGGATCTCAAGAGAACCTCCAGATTCGTGTTGTTGACTAGCCTGAAGACTGGACCTCAAGAGAACCTCCAGCTCCGTATCGTTGACTAGACTGAAGACTGGACCTCAAGAGGACCTCCAGCTCCATACTTCATAACTAGTCTACTAGTGTTTTTACCTAAAGGACAAACGGAGAGTGTGTCTGAGAAAGTGTGTGTGAGAGTTAGAGAGGGAGAGTTTAAGCGAAAGACAAGTTTTGCTTGACTAAAAGTCAGCTAGAAAGAGTGTGTGTGTGTGGTGTGTGTGTGTGTGTGTGTGTGAGCCATGGCCCACGCGGCAGCTCACCTGAAGAAGGCTCGAGAGTTAGAGCAGCCTCCCGAGCTCAGAGCCATACAGAAAGCCAGGGAGAGACGCAGACGACACAGAGAGAGAGCAGAGCGCCAACGCCAGGTAACACAGACACACACACCACACACACACGCACTCACACACAGGTCGTGTCCCAATACCCAGAACTGGGTTTGTGATGTAATTGTGTGTTCAGCAGTTCAGCAGATTAGACAACAACTAAAAGTGACGTGATGCTTGTGTGTGTGTGTGTGTGTGTGTGTGTGTGTGTGTGTGTGTGTGTGTGTGTGTGTGTGTGTGTGGTCTTAGCCCCATTGTAATGTATGTGAGGAGTGATTAGTGTTGAGGGGGTGGCACCAGATGACAGATGTGTTGTGTGAATGTCAGGGTCACTGGCAGAAATAGTATAGAGATAGAAGATAGACACTGGCAGACCTAGTATAGAGATAGTATCTAAACACTGGTATAGAGATAGACTGGCAGATTTAGTATAGAGATAGACTCTGGTAGATCTAGTATAGAGATAGACTCTGACAGATCTAGTATAGAGAGAGACTCTGGCAGATCTAGTATAGAGAGAGACTCTGGCAGATCTAGTATAGAGAGAGACTCTGGCAGATCTAGTATAGAGAGAGACTCTGGCAGATCTAGTATAGAGATAGACTCTGGCAGATCTAGTATAGAGATAGACTCTGGCAGATCTAGTATAGAGATAGACTCTGGCAGATCTAGTATAGAGATAGACTCTGGCAGATCTAGTATAGAGATAGACTCTGGCAGATCTAGTATAGAGATAGACTCTGGCAGATCTAGTATAGAGATAGACTATTTGTAATAGTATGTAGTTAGTAGTATAGACATATATATACAGTTTAGTTATAGTATGTAGTTAGTAGTTTCTCTCTCCATCTCTCTCCCTTTCTTCATCCCTCCCTATCTCTCCCTCCCTCTCTTCATCTCTCTCTATCTCTCTCCCTCCCTCTCTTCATCCCTCCCTATCTCTCCCTCCCTCTCTTCAGACCTCTCTATCTCTCCCTCCCTCTCTTCAGACCTCTCTATCTCTCCCTCCCTCTCTTCAGACCTCTCTATCGTTCTCATACTAGTAAATCAAGTTGATATTCTGGAACAGAACCCTGGTCGTTGTCAAGGTGATGTTCTAGGTCCAAGTCGCAAATTTGTGAGGATGTTTCCTAGTTCCTATATAATGATGTGAGGATGTTTCCTAGTTCTTTATAATGATGTGAGGATGTTTCCTAGTTCTTTATAATGATGTGAGGATGTTTCCTAGTTCCTATATAATGATGTGAGGATGTTTCCTAGTTCTTTATAATGATGTGAGGATGTTTCCTAGTTCCTTATAATGATGTGAGGATGTTTCCTAGTTCCTTATAATGATGTGAGGATGTTTCCTAGTTCCTTATACATTTGTGAGGATGTTTCCTAGTTCCTTATAAATTTGGGAGGATGTTTCCTAGTTCCTTATAAATTTGGGAGGATGTTTCCTAGCTCCTATATAATGATGTGATGATGTTCCTAGTTCCTTATAAATTTGTGAGGATGTTTCCTAGTTCCTTATACATTTGGGAGGATGTTTCCTAGCTCCTATATAATGATGTGATGATGTTTCCTAGCTCCTATATAATGATGTGATGATGTTTCCTAGCTCCTATATAATGATGTGATGATGTTTCCTAGCTCCTATATAATGATGTGATGATGTTTCCTAGCTCCTATATAATGATGTGATGATGTTTCCTAGCACCTATTTAATGATGTGATGATGTTTATCCCAGAGGGGGGTTGGTCAGTGGTAGGTCAATGGTAGATCAGTGGTAGATCAGTGGTAGGTCAGTGGTAGGTCAGTGATTGGTCAGTGGTAGATCAGTGGTAGGTCAGTGGCAGGTCAGGGGTAGGTCAGTGGTAGATCAGTGGTAGATCAGTGGTAGATCAGTGGCAGGTCAGTGGTAGATCAATGGTAGATCCGTGGTAGATCAGTGGTAGGTCAGTGATTGGTCAGGGGTAGGTCAGTGGTAGATCAGTGGTAGATCAGTGGCAGGTCAGTGGTAGGTCAGTGTTAGGTCAGTGGTAGATCAGTGATTGGTCAGTGGTAGGTCAGTGGTAGGTCAGTGGTAGGTCAGTGGTAGGTCAGTGGTAGATCAGTGGTAGGTCAGTGTTAGGTCAGTGGTAGATCAGTGGTAGATCAGTGGTAGGTCAGTGGTAGGTCAGTGGTAGGTCAGTGGTAGGTCAGTGGCAGGTCAGTGGCAGGTCAATGGTAGATCCGTGGTAGATCAGTGGTAGGTCAGTGATTGGTCAGGGGTAGGTCAGTGGTAGATCAGTGGTAGATTCAGTGGCAGGTCAGTGGTAGGTCAGTGTTAGGTCAGTGGTAGATCAGTGATTGGTCAGTGGTAGGTCAGTGGTAGATCAGTGGTAGATCAGTGGTAGATCAGTGGTAGGTCAGTGGTAGATCAGTGGTAGATCAGTGGTAGATCAGTGGTAGGTCAATGGTGGTACACACACACACTCAATCAGAAGCGCCATTAAATACCGATGTTACGTATATAATATATATCTATACAGCTACAGTATATATATATGTATAATACTTACTGTCTAATCTTCTCCTCTCTCTACCCCCTCCCTCTCTCTACCCCCTCCCTCTCTCTCTCTACCCCTCTCCCTCTCTCTCCCTCTCTCCTCTCTACCCCCTCCCTCCTCTCTCTACCCCTCTCCCTCTCTCTCTCTACCCTCTCCCTCTCTCTCTCTACCCCCTCCCTCTCTCTCTCTACCCCTCTCCCTCTCTCTCTCTACCCCCTCTCCCTCCTCTCCTCCCTCTCGTCTCTCTACCCCCTCCCTCTCTCTCTCTATCCCCTCATCCCTCTCTCTCTACCCCTCTCCCTCTCTCTCCTACACCCCCTCCCTCTCTCTCTCTACCCCTCTCCCCTGCTCTCTGCTCTACCCCCTCCCTCTCTCCTCTATACCCTCTCCCTCTCTCTCTCTACCCTCTCCCTTCTCTCCTCTCTCTCTCTACCTCTCCATCTCTCTCCTCTCTCTCTCTACCCCCCCTCTCTCCCTCTCTTCTTCTACCTCCCCTCCTCTCTCTCCTCTCTCTCTCTACCCCCTCCCTCTCCTCCCTCTCTCTCTCTACCCCCTTCCTCTCTCTCCTCTCTCTCTTCTACCCCTCCCTCTCTTCTCTCTCTCTAACTCTCCCCTCCTCTCTCTCCTCTCTCTACCCCCTCTCCCTCTCCTCCCTCTCTCTACCCCCCTCCCTCTCTCTCCCTCTCTCTACCCCCCTCCCTCTCTCTCTCTCTCTCTACCTCCCTCTCTCTTTCTCTCTCTCTACCCCTCCCCTCCTCTTCTCCTCTCTCTCTACCCCCCTCCCTCTCTCTCCCTCTCTCTACCCCACCCCTTCTCCTCTCTCTACCCCCTCCTCTCTCTCCCTCTCTCTACCCCCCTCCTCTCGTCTCTCCCTCTCCCTCTCCCTCTACCCCCCTCCCTCTCTCTCCCTCTCCCTCTCTCTAACCCCCTCCCTCTCTCTCCCTCCCCTCTCTCTACCCCCCTCCCTCTCTCTCCCTCTCCCTCTCTCTACCCCCCTCCCTCTCTCTCCCTCTCCCTCTCTCTACCCCCCTCCCTCTCTCTCCCTCTCTCTCTCTCTACCCCCCTCCCTCTCTCTCCCTCTCTCTACCCCCCTTCTCCTCTCTCTACCCCTCTCCCTCTCTCTCCCTCTCTCTCTACCCCCCTTCTCCTCTCTCTACCCCCCTCCCTCTCTCTCCTCTCTCTACCCCCCCTTCTCCTCTCTCTACCCCCCTCCCT
>NW_022261984.1:11689102-11696602 GCF_002021735.2 Oncorhynchus kisutch | reverse complement strand
CCCATAGGGTAGTAGTGTAGTGTATAGGGGACAGTGTGGTTTAGACCACAGCCCATAGGGTAGTAGTGTAGTGTATAGGGGACAGGGTGGTTTAGACCACAGCCCATAGGGTAGTAGTGTAGTGTATAGGGAACAGGGTGGTTTAGACCACAGCCCATAGGGTAGTAGTGTAGTCTATAGGGGACAGGGTGGTTTAGACCACAGCCCATAGGGTAGTAGTGTAGTCTATAGGGGACAGGGTGGTTTAGACCACAGCCCATAGGGTAGTAGTGTAGTGTATAGGGGACAGGGTGGTTTAGACCACAGCCCATAGGGTAGTAGTGTAGTGTATAGGGGACAGGGTGGTTTAGACCACAGCCCATAGGGTAGTAGTGTAGTCTATAGGGGACAGGGTGGTTTAGACCACAGCCCATAGGGTAGTAGTGTAGTGTAGTGTATAGGGAACAGTGTGGTTTAGACCACAGCCCATAGGGTAGTAGTGTAGTCTATAGGGGACAGGGTGGTTTAGACCACAGCCCATAGGGTAGTAGTGTATAGGGGACAGGGTGGTTTAGACCACAGCCCATAGGGTAGTAGTGTAGTGTATAGGGGACAGGGTGCTTTAGACCACAGCCCATAGGGTAGTAGTGTAGTCTATAGGGGACAGGGTGGTTTAGACCACAGCCCATAGGGTAGTAGTGTAGTGTATAGGGAACAGTGTGGTTTAGACCACAGCCCATAGGGTAGTAGTGTAGTGTATAGGGGACAGGGTGGTTTAGACCACAGCCCATAGGGTAGTAGTGTAGTGTATAGGGGACAGGGTGGTTTAGACCACAGCCCATAGGGTAGTAGTGTATAGGGGACAGGGTGGTTTAGACCACAGCCCATAGGGTAGTAGTGTAGTGTATAGGGGACAGGGTGGTTTAGACCACAGCCCATAGGGTAGTAGTGTAGTGTATAGGGGACAGGGTGGTTTAGACCACAGCCCATAGGGTAGTAGTGTAGTGTATAGGGGACAGGGTGGTTTAGACCACAGCCCATAGGGTAGTAGTGTAGTGTAGTCTATAGGGGACAGGGTGGTTTAGACCACAGCCCATAGGGTAGTAGTGTAGTGTATAGGGGACAGGGTGGTTTAGACCACAGCCCATAGGGTAGTAGTGTAGTCTATAGGGGACAGGGTGGTTTAGACCACGGCCCATAGGGTAGTAGTGTAGTGTATAGGGGACAGGGTGGTTTAGACCACAGCCCATAGGGTAGTAGTGTAGTGTATAGGGGACAGGGTGGTTTAGACCACAGCCCATAGGGTAGTAGTGTAGTGTAGTGTATAGGGGACAGGGTGGTTTAGACCACAGCCCATAGGGTAGTAGTGTAGTGTATAGGGGACAGGGTGGTTTAGACCACAGCCCATAGGGTAGTAGTGTAGTGTAGTGTATAGGGGACAGGGTGGTTTAGACCACAGCCCATAGGGTAGTAGTTTAGTGTATAGGGGACAGGGTGGTTTAGACCACAGCCCATAGGGTAGTAGTGTAGTGTATAGGGGACAGGGTGGTTTAGACCACAGCCCATAGGGTAGTAGTGTAGTGTATAGGGGACAGGGTGGTTTAGACCACAGCCCATAGGGTAGTAGTGTAGTGTATAGGGGACAGGGTGGTTTAGACCACAGCCCATAGGGTAGTAGTGTAGTGTAGTGTATAGGGGACAGGGTGGTTTAGACCACAGCCCATAGGGTAGTAGTGTAGTGTATAGGGGACAGGGTGGTTTAGACCACAGCCCATAGGGTAGTAGTGTAGTGTATAGGGGACAGGGTGGTTTAGACCACAGCCCATAGGGTAGTAGTGTAGTGTATAGGGGACAGGGTGGTTTAGACCACAGCCCATAGGGTAGTAGTGTAGTGTATAGGAGACAGGGTGGTTTAGACCACAGCCCATAGGGTAGTAGTGTAGTGTATAGGGGACAGGGTTGTTTAGACCACAGCCCATAGGGTAGTAGTGTAGTGTATAGGGGACAGGGTGGTTTAGACCACAGCCCATAGGGTAGTAGTGTAGTGTATAGGGGACAGGGTGGTTTAGACCACAGCCCATAGGGTAGTAGTGTAGTGTATAGGAGACAGGGTGGTTTAGACCACAGCCCATAGGGTAGTAGTGTAGTGTATAGGGGACAGGGTGGTTTAGACCACAGCCCATAGGGTAGTAGTGTAGTGTAGTGTATAGGGGACAGGGTGGTTTAGACCACAGCCCATAGGGTAGTAGTGTAGTGTAGTGTATAGGGGACAGGGTGCTTTAGACCACAGCCCATAGGGTAGTAGTGTATAGGGGACAGGGTGGTTTAGACCACAGCCCATAGGGTAGTAGTGTAGTGTAGTGTATAGGGGACAGGGTGGTTTAGACCACAGCCCATAGGGTAGTAGTGTATAGGGGACAGGGTGGTTTAGACCACAGCCCATAGGGTAGTAGTGTAGTGTAGTGTATAGGGAACAGGGTGGTTTAGACCACAGCCCATAGGGTAGTAGTGTATAGGGGACAGGGTGGTTTAGACCACAGCCCATAGGGTAGTGTATAGGGGACAGGGTGGTTTAGACCACAGCCCATAGGGTAGTAGTGTATAGGGGACAGGGTGGTTTAGACCACAGCCCATAGGGTAGTAGTGTAGTGTATAGGGGACAGGGTGGTTTAGACCACAGCCCATAGGGTAGTAGTGTAGTGTATAGGAGACAGGGTGGTTTAGACCACAGCCCATAGGGTAGTAGTGTAGTGTATAGGGGACAGGGTGGTTTAGACCACAGCCCATAGGGTAGTAGTGTAGTGTAGTGTATAGGGGACAGGGTGGTTTAGACCACAGCCCATAGGGTAGTAGTGTAGTGTAGTGTATAGGGGACAGGGTGCTTTAGACCACAGCCCATAGGGTAGTAGTGTATAGGGGACAGGGTGGTTTAGACCACAGCCCATAGGGTAGTAGTGTAGTGTAGTGTATAGGGGACAGGGTGGTTTAGACCACAGCCCATAGGGTAGTAGTGTATAGGGGACAGGGTGGTTTAGACCACAGCCCATAGGGTAGTAGTGTAGTGTAGTGTATAGGGAACAGGGTGGTTTAGACCACAGCCCATAGGGTAGTAGTGTATAGGGGACAGGGTGGTTTAGACCACAGCCCATAGGGTAGTGTATAGGGGACAGGGTGGTTTAGACCACAGCCCATAGGGTAGTAGTGTATAGGGGACAGGGTGGTTTAGACCACAGCCCATAGGGTAGTAGTGTAGTGTAGTGTATAGGGGACAGGGTGGTTTAGACCACAGCCCATAGGGTAGTAGTGTAGTGTAATGTATAGGGGACAGGGTGGTTTAGACCACAGCCCATAGGGTAGTAGTGTAGTGTATAGGGGACAGGGTGGTTTAGACCATAGGCCATAGGGTAGTAGTGTAGTCTATAGGGGACAGGGTGGTTTAGACCACAGACTATAGGGTAGTAGTCTAGTGTAGTCTATAGGGGACAGGGTGGTTTAGACCACAGCCCATAGGGTAGTAGTGTAGTGTATAGGGGACAGGGTGGTTTAGACCACAGCCCATAGGGTAGTAGTGTAGTGTATAGGGGACAGGGTGGTTTAGACCACAGCCCATAGGGTAGTAGTGTAGTCTATAGGGGACAGGGTGGTTTAGACCACAGCCCATAGGGTAGTAGTGTAGTGTATAGGAGACAGGGTGGTTTAGACCACAGCCCATAGGGTAGTAGTGTATAGGGGACAGGGTGGTTTAGACCACAGCCCATAGGGTAGTAGTGTAGTGTAGTGTATAGGGGACAGGGTGGTTTAGACCACAGCCCATAGGGTAGTAGTGTAGTGTATAGGGAACAGGGTGGTTTAGACCACAGCCCATAGGGTAGTAGTGTAGTCTATAGGGGACAGGGTGGTTTAGACCACAGCCCATAGGGTAGTAGTGTAGTCTATAGGGGACAGGGTGGTTTAGACCACAGCCCATAGGGTAGTAGTGTAGTGTAGTGTATAGGGGACAGGGTGGTTTAGACCACAGCCCATAGGGTAGTAGTGTAGTGTATAGGGGACAGGGTGGTTTAGACCACAGCCCATAGGGTAGTAGTGTAGTCTATAGGGGACAGGGTGGTTTAGACCACAGCCCATAGGGTAGTAGTGTAGTGTATAGGGGACAGGGTGGTTTAGACCACAGCCCATAGGGTAGTAGTGTAGTGTATAGGGGACAGGGTGCTTTAGACCACAGCCCATAGGGTAGTAGTGTAGTGTATAGGGGACAGGGTGGTTTAGACCACAGCCCATAGGGTAGTAGTGTAGTGTAGTGTATAGGGGACAGGGTGGTTTAGACCACAGCCCATAGGGTAGTAGTGTAGTGTATAGGGGACAGGGTGGTTTAGACCACAGCCCATAGGGTAGTAGTTTAGTGTATAGGGGACAGGGTGGTTTAGACCACAGCCCATAGGGTAGTAGTGTAGTGTATAGGGGACAGGGTGGTTTAGACCACAGCCCATAGGGTAGTAGTGTAGTGTAGTGTATAGGGGACAGGGTGGTTTAGACCACAGCCCATAGGGTAGTAGTGTAGTGTATAGGGGACAGGGTGGTTTAGACCACAGCCCATAGGGTAGTAGTGTAGTGTATAGGGGACAGGGTGGTTTAGACCACAGCCCATAGGGTAGTAGTGTAGTGTATAGGGGACAGGGTGGTTTAGACCACAGCCCATAGGGTAGTAGTGTAGTGTATAGGGGACAGGGTGGTTTAGACCACGGCCCATAGGGTAGTAGTGTAGTGTATAGGGGACAGGGTGGTTTAGACCACGGCCCATAGGGTAGTAGTGTAGTGTATAGGGGACAGGGTGGTTTAGACCACAGCCCATAGGGTAGTAGTGTAGTGTATAGGGAACAGGGTGGTTTAGACCACGGCCATAGGGTAGTAGTGTAGTGTATAGGGGACAGGGTGGTTTAGACCACAGCCCATAGGGTAGTAGTGTAGTGTAGTGTATAGGGGACAGGGTGGTTTAGACCACAGCCCATAGGGTAGTAGTGTAGTGTATAGGGGACAGGGTGGTTTAGACCACAGCCCATAGGGTAGTAGTGTAGTGTATAGGGGACAGGGTGGTTTAGACCACAGCCCATAGGGTAGTAGTGTAGTGTATAGTGGACAGGGTGGTTTAGACCACAGCCCATAGGGTAGTAGTGTAGTGTAGTGTATAGGGGACAGGGTGGTTTAGACCACAGCCCATAGGGTAGTAGTGTAGTGTAGTGTATAGGGGACAGGGTGGTTTAGACCACAGCCCATAGGGTAGTAGTGTAGTGTATAGGGGACAGGGTGGTTTAGACCACAGCCCATAGGGTAGTAGTGTAGTGTATAGGGGACAGGGTGGTTTAGACCACAGGCCATAGGGTAGTAGTGTAGTGTATAGGGGACAGGGTTGTTTAGACCACAGCCCATAGGGTAGTAGTGTAGTGTATAGGGGACAGGGTGGTTTAGACCACAGCCCATAGGGTAGTAGTGTAGTCTATAGGGGACAGGGTGGTTTAGACCACAGCCCATAGGGTAGTAGTGTAGTGTATAGGGGACAGGGTGGTTTAGACCACAGCCCATAGGGTAGTAGTGTAGTGTATAGGGGACAGGGTGGTTTAGACCACAGCCCATAGGGTAGTAGTGTAGTCTATAGGGGACAGGGTGGTTTAGACCACAGCCCATAGGGTAGTAGTGTAGTGTATAGGGGACAGGGTGGTTTAGACCACAGCCCATAGGGTAGTAGTGTAGTGTATAGGGAACAGGGTGGTTTAGACCACAGCCCATAGGGTAGTAGTGTAGTCTATAGGGGACAGGGTGGTTTAGACCACAGCCCATAGGGTAGTAGTGTAGTGTAGTGTATAGGGGACAGGGTGCTTTAGACCACAGCCCATAGGGTAGTAGTGTAGTGTAGTCTATAGGGGGCAGGGTGGTTTAGACCACATCCCATAGGGTAGTAGTGTAGTGTAGTGTATAGGGGACAGGGTGCTTTAGACCACAGCCCATAGGGTAGTAGTGTAGTGTAGTGTATAGGGGACAGGGTGCTTTAGACCACAGCCCATAGGGTAGTAGTGTAGTGTAGTGTATAGGGGACAGGGTGGTTTAGACCACGGCCCATAGGGTAGTAGTGTAGTGTATAGGGGACAGAGTGGTTTAGACCACAGCCCATAGGGTAGTAGTGTAGTGTAGTGTATAGGGGACAGGGTGGTTTAGACCACGGCCCATAGGGTAGTAGTGTAGTGTAGTGTATAGGGAACAGGGTGCTTTAGACCACAGCCCATAGGGTAGTAGTGTAGTGTAGCTCTATGTTCAGCTGGGTCACTGTGACATCATTAGTAGATGTCCAGCTCTATGTTCTGATGGGTCACTGTGACATCATTAGTAGATATCCAGCTGGGTCACTGTGACATCATTAGTAGATATCCAGCTGGGTCACTGTGACATCATTAGTAGATATCCAGCTCTATGTTCTAATTGGTCACTGTGACATCATTAGTAGATATCCAGCTGGGTCACTGTGACATCATTAGTAGATATCCAGCTGGGTCACTGTGACATCATTAGTAGATATCCAGCTCTATGTTCTGATGGGTCACTGTGACATCATTAGTAGATATCCAGCTGGGTCACTGTGACATCATTAGTAGATATCCAGCTGGGTCACTGTGACATCATTAGTAGATATCCAGCTCTATGTTCTGATGGGTCACTGTGACATCATTAGTAGATATCCAGCTGGGTCACTGTGACATCATTAGTAGATATCCAGCTCTATGTTCTGATTGGTCACTGTGACATCATTAGTAGATATCCAGCTGGGTCACTGTGACATCATTAGTAGATATCCAGCTCTATGTTCTGATGGGTCACTGTGACATCATTAGTAGATATCCAGCTCTATGTTCTGATGGGTCACTGTGACATCATTAGTAGATGTCCAGCTCTATGTTCTGATGGGTCACTGTGACATCATTAGTAGATATCCAGCTGGGTCACTGTGACATCATTAGTAGATATCCAGCTGGGTCACTGTGACATCATTAGTAGATATCCAGCTCTATGTTCTGATTGGTCACTGTGACATCATTAGTAGATATCCAGCTGGGTCACTGTGACATCATTAGTAGATATCCAGCTGGGTCACTGTGACATCATTAGTAGATATCCAGCGCTATGTTCTAATTGGTCACTGTGACATCATTAGTAGATATCCAGCTGGGTCACTGTGACATCATTAGTAGATATCCAGCTGGGTCACTGTGACATCATTAGTAGATATCCAGCTCTATGTTCTGATGGGTCACTGTGACATCATTAGTAGATATCCAGCTGGGTCACTGTGACATCATTAGTAGATATCCAGCTGGGTCACTGTGACATCATTAGTAGATATCCAGCTCTATGTTCTGATGGGTCACTGTGACATCATTAGTAGATATCCAGCTGGGTCACTGTGACATCATTAGTAGATATCCAGCTCTATGTTCTGATGGGTCACTGTGACATCATTAGTAGATATCCAGCTCT
>NW_022261984.1:11651602-11684102 GCF_002021735.2 Oncorhynchus kisutch | reverse complement strand
GATCATGATGTAATCTCCATAGTGATGAATGATCATGATGTAATCTCCACAGTGATTAATGATCATGATGTAATATCCATAGTGATTAATGATCCTGATGTAATCTCCATGGTGATGAATGATCATGATGTAATCTCCATAGTGATTAATGACCATGATGTAATATCCTTAGTGATTAATGATCCTGATGTAATCTCCATGGTGATGAATGATCATGATGTAATCTCCATAGTGATGAATGATCATGATGTAATCTCCATAGTGATGAATGATCATGATGTAATCTCCATGGTGATGAAGGATCATGATGTAATCCCCATAGTGATTAATGATCATGATGTAATCTCCATAGTGATGAATGATCATGATGTAATCTCCATAGTGATTTATGATCATGATGTAATCTCAAAGGTGATTAATGATCATTATGTAATCTCAATAGTGATGAATGATCATGATGTAATCTCCATAGTGATGAATGATATTTTATCCTAACTAGCGGTTTTGTCTAATGGAGAATGATTCATCTCATTCTTATCCCTATTCAGGCAATGACAGGCATTGTGTGTCTCTGTGTGCCCTTGAGCCTGTGTGTGTGAGTGTGTGTGTGTTCCCCTGTCTCTGTGTGTGTGAGTGTGTGTGTGTTCCCCTGTCTCTCTGAGTGTGTGTGTATGTCCCCCTTCAACCTCTATCCCTTTAATAAAAGGCCTAACTCTCCTCTCTGTCGTAATCCTCCCTCTTGGTAATCCTGGGAGAGTAATATTGCTCTTTAATCCACATATTTTTATTTGCCCCTATTCCCCTCTTAGCGTCTTTTATTTGTCCCTCTTCCCCTCTTAGCGTCTTTTATTTGTCCCTCTTCATCTCTTACTGTCTTTTATTTGTCCCTCTTCCTCTCTTACAGTCTTTTATTTGTCCCTCTTCCCCTCTTAGCGTCTTTTATTTGTCCCTCTTCATCTCTTACTGTCTTTTATTTGTCCCTCTTCCTCTCTTACAGTCTTTTATTTGTCCCTCTTCCCCTCTTAGCGTCTTTTATTTGTCCCTCTTCCCCTCTTACTGTCTTTTATTTGTCCCTCTTCCTCTCTTACTGTCTTTTATTTGTCCCTCTTCCCCTCCTCCTCTCTTACTGTCTTTTATTTGTCCCTCTTCCCCTCTTACTGTCTTTTATTTGTCCCTCTTCCCCTCTTACTGTCTTTTATTTGTCCCTCTTCCTCTCTTACTGTCTTTTGTTTGTCCCTCTTCCCCTCTTACTGTCTTTTATTTGTCCCTCTTCCCCTCTTACTGTCTTTTATTTGTCCCTCTTCCCCTCTTACTGTCTTTTATTTGTCCCTCTTCATCTCTTACAGTCTTTTATTTGTCCCTCTTCCCCTCTTCCTCTCTTACTGTCTTTTATTTGTCCCTCTTCCTCTCTTACTGTCTTTTATTTGTCCCTCTTCATCTCTTACTGTCTTTTATTTGTCCCTCTTCCCCTCTTACTGTCTTTTATTTGTCCCTCTTCCCCTCTTACTGTCTTTTATTTGTCCCTCTTCCCCTCTTAGCGTCTTTTATTTGTCCCTCTTCCTCTCTTACTGTCTTTTATTTGTCCCTCTTCCCCTCTTACTGTCTTTTATTTGTCCCTCTTCCCCTCTTCCTCTCTTACTGTCTTTTATTTGTCCCTCTTCCTCTCTTACAGTCTTTTATTTGTCCCTCTTCCCCTCTTAGAGTCTTTTATTTGTCCCTCTTCCCCTCTTACTGTCTTACTGTCTTTTATTTGTCCCTCTTCCTCTCTTACTGTCTTTTATTTGTCCCTCTTCCCCTCTTACTGTCTTTTATTTGTCCCTCTTCCCCTCTTACTGTCTTACTGTCTTTTATTTGTCCCTCTTCCTCTCTTACAGTCTTTTATTTGTCCCTCTTCCCCTCTTACTGTCTTTTATTTGTCCCTCTTCCTCTCTTCCCCTCTTACTGTCTTTTATTTGTCCCTCTTCCCCTCTTACTGTCTTACTGTCTTTTATTTGTCCCTCTTCCTCTCTTACAGTCTTTTATTTGTCCCTCTTCCCCTCTTACTGTCTTTTATTTGTCCCTCTTCCTCTCTTCCCCTCTTACTGTCTTTTATTTGTCCCTCTTCCTCTCTTCCCCTCTTACTGTCTTTTATTTGTCCCTCTTCCTCTCTTCCCCTCTTACTGTCTTTTATTTGTCCCTCTTCCTCTCTTACTGTCTTTTATTTGTCCCTCTTCCCCTCTTCCTCTCTTACTGTCTTTTATTTGTCCCTCTTCCTCTCTTCCTGTCTTTTATTTGTCCCTCTTCCTCTCTTCCTGTCTTTTATTTGTCCCTCTTCCTCTCTTAGTCTTTTATTTGTCCCTCTTCCCCTCTTACTGTCTTACTGTCTTTTATTTGTCCCTCTTCCCCTCTTACTGTCTTTTATTTGTCCCTCTTCCCCTCTTACAGTCTTTTATTTGTCCCTCTTCCCCTCTTCCTCTCTTACTGTCTTTTATTTGTCCCTCTTCCCCTCTTCCCCTCTTACAGTCTTTTATTTGTCCCTCTTCCCCTCTTCCTCTCTTACTGTCTTTTATTTGTCCCTCTTCCTCTCTTCCTGTCTTTTATTTGTCCCTCTTCCTCTCTTCCTGTCTTTTATTTGTCCCTCTTCCTCTCTTAGTCTTTTATTTGTCCCTCTTCCCCTCTTACTGTCTTACTGTCTTTTATTTGTCCCTCTTCCCCTCTTACTGTCTTTTATTTGTCCCTCTTCCCCTCTTACAGTCTTTTATTTGTCCCTCTTCCCCTCTTCCTCTCTTACTGTCTTTTATTTGTCCCTCTTCCCCTCTTCCCCTCTTACAGTCTTTTATTTGTCCCTCTTCATCTCTTACTGTCTTTTATTTGTCCCTCTTCCCCTCTTACAGTCTTTTATTTGTCCCTCTTCCCCTCTTACAGTCTTTTATTTGTCCCTCTTCCCCTCTTCCTCTCTTACCGTCTTTTATTTGTCCCTCTTCCTCTCTTCCCCTCTTACAGTCTTTTATTTGTCCCTCTTCCCCTCTTACAGTCTTTATTTGTCCCTCTTCATCTCTTACTGTCTTTTATTTGTCCCTCTTCCCCTCTTACTGTCTTTTATTTGTCCCTCTTCCCCTCTTACTGTCTTATTTGTCCCTCTTCCCCTCTTCCCCTCTTACTGTCTTTTATTTGTCCCTCTTCCTCTCTTCCTGTCTTTTATTTGTCCCTCTTCCTCTCTTCCTGTCTTTTATTTGTCCCTCTTCCTCTCTTCCTGTCTTTTATTTGTCCCTCTTCCCCTCTTACTGTCTTTTATTTGTCCCTCTTCCTCTCTTCCTGTCTTTTATTTGTCCCTCTTCCCCTCTTCCTCTCTTACTGTCTTTTCTCCCGCCTTCCTTCACATTCTGTCCTCGTCCTGAATGGCATGCTTCTCTCTATGGGCCCTGGTCATAAGTAGTGCACTATATAGGGAATAGGGTGCCATTTGGGACCCATATAGCCTCTGTTTCATCAGTCAATCAGAAAAACTTTCATTATCGTGTAACTACATAGCTTTTTTTTTGCCCCTTTTCTACTCCCCAGTTTCATGGTATCCAATTGGTAGTTTTTCTTGTCTCATCGCTACAACTCCCCTACGGACTCGGCAGAGAGAAACGCGTCCTCCGAAACACAACCCAACCAAGCCGCACTGCTTCCTGACACAACGCACATCCAACCTGGAAGCCAGCCGCACCAATGTGTCGGAGGAAACACCGTGCACCTGGCAACCTTGATTAGCGCGCACTGCGCCCGGGCACGCCACAGGAGTCGCTGGTGCGCGATGAGACAAGGATATCCCTGCCGGCCAAACCCTCCCTAATCCGGACGACGCTAGGCCAATTGTGCGTCACCCCCACGGACCTCCCGGGCGCGGCCGGCTGCGACAGAGCCTGGGCTCGAACTCAGAGTCTCTGGTGGCACAGAGACTCTGGTATTATTGTGGTATTATTGTGGTTCAGTGCCCTAGACCACTGCGCCACCCGGGAGGCCTCAAACTTCATTGTTATTCAGTACAGGACCTACTGTACCCTGCAGTGTGTGTGTGTGTGTGTGTGTGTGTGTGTGTGGTGTGTGTGTGTGTGTGTTACACTCTTAACACCCCTAAAGGGTTCTGCTGTCCCCATAGGAGAACCTCTTTTGAGGAACTCCTTTTTGGTTCCAGGTAGAACCCTTTTTTCAAAGCAAAGAGGGGTTCTACCCGGAACCAAGAAGGGTTTTTCTCTCGGCCTGCCGGTGGTAGGTGGACATATCGTCAAGCCAGCCTGCCATGTGATCTGCTCGGTCAAAGGATCTGAGATCACCTGTGTGTGTGTGTGTGTGTGTGTGTGTTGTAGGCTAGTACATTAGCTAAATTAATAAGCCAGGTGGTGAGATGGATACAGAGATCTGTTTGTCCCTCTCTCACAGTTCACCCGGACAGGGGATTAAGTCTGGTGTGTGTGCCCTGTGTGTGTGTGTGTGTGTTAGAGAGGTATCTGTGTGTTAGAGAGGTCTCTGTGTGTGTTAGAGAGGTCTCTGTGTGTGTTAGAGTTATATGTGTGTTAGAGGTCTCTGTGTGTTAGAGGTCTCTGTGTGTTAGAGGTCTCTGTGTGTTAGAGAGGTCTCTGTGTGTTAGAGAGGTCTCTGTTTGTTAGAGTGTGTTAGAGAGGTCTCTGTGTGTTAGAAAGGTCTCTGTGTGTGTTAGAGTTATCTGTGTGTGTTAGAGAGGTCTCTGTGTGTGTTAGAGTTATCTGTGTGTTAGAGGTCTCTGTGTGTTAGAGGCCTCTGTGTGTTAGAGAGGTCTCTGTGTGTTAGAGAGGTCTCTGTGTGTGTTAGAGGTCTCTGTGTGTTAGAGAGGTCTCTGTGTGTTAGAGAGGTCTCTGTGTGTTAGAGAGGTCTCTGTGTGTGTTAGAGAGGTCTCTGTGTGTGTTAGAGGTCTCTGTGTGTTAGAGAGGACTCTGTGTGTTAGAGAGGTCTCTGTGTGTGTTAGAGGTCTCTGTGTGTGTTAGAGAGGTCTTTGTGTGTGTTAGATGTCTCTGCTTGTGTTAGAGTTGGATTATGTGTGTTAGAAAGGTCTCTGTGTGTTAGAGAGGTCTATGTGTGTGTGAGAGAGTTCTCTGTGTGTGTGAGAGAGTTCTCTGTGTGTGTTAGAGACGTCTCTGTGTGTGTTAGAGAGGTCTCTGTGTGTGTTAGAGAGGTCTCTGTGTGTGTTAGAGACGTCTCTGTGTGTGTTAGAGTTATCTGTCCGTTAGAGGTCTCTGTGTGTTCGAGAGGTCTCTGTGTGTTCGAGAGGTCTCTGTGTGTTAGAGAGTTCTATGTGTGTGTTAGAGGTCTCTGTTTGTGTTAGAGTTGGATTCTGTGTGTTAGAGAGGATAATGTGTGTTAGAAAGGTCTCTGTGTGTGTTAGAGTTATCTGTCCGTTAGAGGTCTCTGTGTGTTCGAGAGGTCTATGTGTGTTAGAGAGGTCTCTGTGTGTGTTAGAGAGGTCTCTGTGTGTGTTAGAGAGGTCTCTGTGTGTGTTAGAGGTCTCTGTGTGTGTGTTAGAGAGGTCTCTGTGTGTTAGAGAGGTCTCTGTGTGTGTTAGAGAGGTCTCTGTGTGTTAGAGAGGTCTATGTGTGTGTTAGAGGTCTCTGTGTGTGTTAGAGAGGTCTCTGTGTGTTAGAGAGGTCTCTGTGTGTGTTAGAGAGGTCTCTGTGTGTGTTAGAGAGGGGTCTCTGTGTGTGTTAGAGAGGTCTCTGTGTGTTAGAGGTCTCTGTGTGTGTTAGAGGTCTCTGTGTGTGTTAGAGGGGTCTCTGTGTGTTAGAGAGGTCTCTGTGTGTTAGAGAGGTCTCTCTGTGTGTTAGAGAGGTCTCTGTATGTTAGAGAGGTCTCTGTGTGTTAGAGAGGTCTCTCTGTGTGTTAGAGAGGTCTCTGTGTGTGTTAGAGAGGTCTCTGTGTGTGTTAGAGAGGTCTCTCTGTGTGTTAGAGAGATCTATGTGTGTTAGAGAGGTCTGTGTGTTAGAGAGATCTCTCTCTGTGTCAGAGAGGTCGCTCTGTGTGTTAGAGAGGTCTCTCTGTGTTCGAGAGGTCTGTGTGTTAGAGAGGTCTCTCTGTGTGTTAGAGAGGTCTGTGTGTTAGAGAGGTCTCTCTGTGTTAGAGAGGTCTGTGTGTTAGAGAGGTCTCTCTGTGTGTGTTAGAGAGGTCGCTCTGTGTGTTAGACAGGTCTGTGTGTTAGAGAGGTCTCTCTGTGTGTTAGAGAGGTCTCTCTGTGTGTTAGAGAGGATTCTGTCTGTTAGAGAGGACTCTGTGTCTGTTAGAGAGGTCTCTCTGTGTGTTAGAGAGGTCTGTGTGTTAGAGAGGATTATGTCTGTTAGAGAGGTCTCTCTGTGTGTTAGACAGGTCTGTGTGTTAGAGAGATCTGTGTGTTAGAGAGGTCTGTGTGTTAGAGAGGTCTCTGTGTGTTAGAGAGGACTCTGTGTGTTAGAGAGGTCTCTCTGTGTGTGTTAGAGAGGTCTCTCTGTGTGTTAGAGAGGATTATGTCTGTTAGAGAGGTCTCTCTGTGTGTTAGACAGGTCTGTGTGTTAGAGAGATCTGTGTGTTAGAGAGGTCTGTGTGTTAGAGAGGTCTCTGTGTGTTAGAGAGGACTCTGTGTGTTAGAGAGGTCTCTCTGTGTGTGTTAGAGAGGTCTCTCTGTGTGTTAGAGAGGTCTGTGTGTTAGGAGGTCTGTGTGTTAGAGAGGTCTGTGTGTTAGAGAGGTCTGTGTGTTAGAGAGGTCTGTGTGTTAGAGAGGTCTCTCTGTGTGTTAGAGAGGTCTCTCTGTGTGTTAGAGAGGTCTCTCTGTGTGTTAGAGAGGTCTCTCTGTGTGTTAGAGAGGTCTCTCTGTGTGTTAGAGAGGTCTCTCTGTGTGTTAGAGAGGTCTGTGTGTTAGAGAGGTCTCTCTGTGTTAGAGAGGTCTGTGTGTTAGAGAGGTCTGTGTGTTAGAGAGGTCTGTGTGTTAGAGAGGTCTGTGTGTTAGAGAGGTCTCTCTGTGTGTTAGAGAGTTCTATGTGTGTGTTAGAGGTCTCTGTTTGTGTTAGAGTTGGATTCTGTGTGTTAGAGAGGATTATGTATGTTAGAAAGGTCTCTGTGTGTGTTAGAGTTATCTGTCCGTTAGAGGTCTCTGTGTGTTCGAGAGGTCTCTGTGTGTTAGAGAGGTCTCTGTGTGTTAGAGAGGTCTCTGTGTGTGTTAGAGAGGTCTCTGTGTGTTAGAGAGGACTCTGTGTGTTAGAGAGGTCTCTGTGTGTGTTAGAGAGGTATCTGTGTGTTAGAGGTCTCTGTGTGTGTTAGAGAGGTCTTTGTGTGTGTTAGAGTTGGATTATGTGTGTTAGAAAGGTCTCTGTGTGTGTTAGAGTTATCTGTCCGTTAGAGGTCTCTGTGTGTTCGAGAGGTCTATGTGTGTTAGAGAGGTCTCTGTGTGTGTTAGAGAGGTCTCTGTGTGTTAGAGAGGTCTCTGTGTGTGTTAGAGGTCTATGTGTGTGTTAGAGGTCTCTGTGTGTGTGTTAGAGAGGTCTCTGTGTATTAGAGAGGTTTCTTTGTGTGTTAGAGAGGTCTCTGTGTGTTAGAGAGGTCTATGTGTGTGTTAGAGGTCTCTGTGTGTGTTAGAGAGGTCTCTGTGTGTTAGAGAGGTCTCTGTGTGTGTTAGAGAGGTCTCTGTGTGTGTTAGAGAGGTCTCTGTGTGTGTTAGAGTTATCTGTGTGTGTTAGAGAGGTCTCTGTGTGTTAGAGGTCTCTGTGTGTTAGAGAGGTCTCTCTGTATGTTAGAGAGGTCTCTCTGTGTGTTAGAGAGGTCTTTCTGTGTGTTAGAGAGATCTATGTGTGTTAGAGAGGTCTGTGTGTTAGAGAGGTCTCTCTGTGTTCGAGAGGTCTGTGTGTTAGAGAGGTCTCTCTGTGTGTTAGAGAGGTCTCTCTGTGTTCGAGAGGTCTGTGTGTTAGAGAGGTCTCTCTGTGTGTGTTAGAGAGGTCGCTCTGTGTGTTAGACAGGTCTGTGTGTTAGAGAGGTCTCTCTGTGTGTTAGAGAGGTCTCTCTGTGTGTTAGAGAGGATTCTGTCTGTTAGAGAGGACTCTGTGTCTGTTAGAGAGGTCTCTCTGTGTGTTAGAGAGGTCTGTGTGTTAGAGAGGTCTCTGTGTGTTAGAGAGGACTCTGTGTGTTAGAGAGGTCTCTCTGTGTGTGTTAGAGAGGTCTCTCTGTGTGTTAGAGAGGTCTGTGTGTTAGAGAGGTCTCTGTGTGTTAGAGAGGTCTGTGTGTTAGAGAGGTCTGTGTGTTAGAGAGGTCTGTGTGTTAGAGAGGTCTCTGTGTGTTAGAGAGGTCTCTCTGTGTTAGAGAGGTCTCTCTGTGTGTTAGAGAGGTCTCTCTGTGTGTTAGAGAGGTCTGTGTGTTAGAGAGGTCTGTGTGTTAGAGAGGTCTCTCTGTGTTAGAGAGGTCTGTGTGTTAGAGAGGTCTGTGTGTTAGAGAGGTCTGTGTGTTAGAGAGGTCTCTCTGTGTGTTAGAGAGTTATATGTGTGTGTTAGAGGTCTCTGTTTGTGTTAGAGTTGGATTCTGTGTGTTAGAGAGGATAATGTGTGTTAGAAAGGTCTCTGTGTGTGTTAGAGTTATCTGTCCGTTAGAGGTCTCTGTGTGTTCGAGAGGTCTATGTGTGTTAGAGAGGTCTCTGTGTGTGTTAGAGAGGTCTCTGTGTGTGTTAGAGAGGTCTCTGTGTGTGTTAGAGGTCTCTGTGTGTGTGTTAGAGAGGTCTCTGTGTGTTAGAGAGGTCTCTGTGTGTGTTAGAGAGGTCTCTGTGTGTTAGAGAGGTCTATGTGTGTGTTAGAGGTCTCTGTGTGTGTTAGAGAGGTCTCTGTGTGTTAGAGAGGTCTCTGTGTGTGTTAGAGAGGTCTCTGTGTGTTAGAGAGGTCTCTGTGTGTGTTAGAGGTCTCTGTGTGTTTTAGAGAGGTCTATGTGTGTGTTAGAGGTCTCTGTGTGTGTGTTAGAGAGGTCTCTGTGTGTTAGAGAGGTCTCTGTGTGTGTTAGAGAGGTCTCTGTGTGTTAGAGAGGTCTATGTGTGTGTTAGAGGTCTCTGTGTGTGTTAGAGAGGTCTCTGTGTGTTAGAGGTCTCTGTGTGTGTTAGAGTTGGATTCTGTGTGTTAGAGAGGTCTCTGTGTGTTAGAGAGGTCTCTGTGTGTTAGAGAGGTCTCTCTGTGTGTTAGAGAGGTCTCTGTGTGTTAGAGAGGTCTCTCTGTGTGTTAGAGAGGACTCTCTGTGTGTTAGAGAGGTCTCTGTGTGTGTTAGAGAGGTCTCTGTGTGTGTTAGAGAGGTCTCTGTGTGTGTTAGAGAGGTCTCTGTGTGTGTTAGAGAGGTCTCTGTGTGTGTTAGAGAGGTCTGTGTGTTAGAGAGATCTCTCTGTGTGTTAGAGAGGTCTCTCTGTGTTCGAGAGGTCTGTGTGTTAGAGAGGTCTCTCTGTGTGTTAGAGAGGTCTGTGTGTTAGAGAGGTCTCTGTGTGTGTTAGAGAGGTCGCTCTGTGTGTTAGACAGGTCTGTGTGTTAGAGAGGTCTCTCTGTGTGTTAGAGAGGTCTCTCTGTGTGTTAGAGAGGATTCTGTCTGCTAGAGAGGACTCTGTGTCTGTTAGAGAGGTCTCTCTGTGTGTTAGAGAGGTCTGTGTGTTAGAGAGGATTATGTCTGTTAGAGAGGTCTCTCTGTGTGTTAGACAGGTCTGTGTGTTAGAGAGATCTGTGTGTTAGAGAGGTCTGTGTGTTAGAGAGGTATGTGTGTTAGAGAGGTCTCTCTGTGTGTTAGAGAGAATTCTGTCTGTTAGAGAGGACTCTGTGTCTGTTAGAGAGGACTCTGTGTCTGTTAGAGAGGTCTCTCTGTGTGTTAGAGAGGTCTGTGTGTTAGAGAGGTCTCTGTGTGTTAGAGAGGTCTCTCTGTGTGTTAGAGAGGTCTGTGTGTTAGAGAGATCTGTGTGTTAGAGAGGTCTCTCTGTGTTAGAGAGGTCTGTGTGTTAGAGAGGTCTGTGTGTTAGAGAGGTCTGTGTGTTAGAGAGGTCTGTGTGTTAGAGAGGTCTGTGTGTTAGAGAGGTCTGTGTGTTAGAGAGGTCTCTCTGTGTGTTAGAGAGGTCTGTGTGTTAGAGAGGTCTGTGTGTTAGAAAGGTCTCTCTGTGTGTTAGAGAGGATTCTGTCTGTTAGAGAGGACTCTGTGTCTGTTAGAGAGGTCTCTCTGTGTGTTAGAGAGGTCTGTGTGTTAGAGAGGATTATATCTGTTAGAGAGGTCTCTCTGTGTGTTAGAGAGGTCTGTGTGTTAGAGAGGTCTGTGTGTTAGAGAGGTCTGTGTGTTAGAGAGGTCTGTGTGTTAGAGAGGTCTCTCTGTGTGTTAGAGAGGTCTGTGTGTTAGAGAGATCTGTGTGTTAGAGAGGTCTCTCTGTGTTAGAGAGGTCTGTGTGTTAGAGAGGTCTCTCTGTGTGTTAGGGAGGTCTGTGTGTTAGAGAGGTCTGTGTGTTAGAGAGGTCTGTGTGTTAGAGAGGTCTGTGTGTTAGAGAGGGCTGTGTGTGTGTTAGATGTCTCTGCTTGTGTTAGAGTTGGATTATGTGTGTTAGAAAGGTCTCTGTGTGTTAGAGAGGTCTATGTGTGTGTGAGAGAGTTCTCTGTGTGTGTGAGAGAGTTCTCTGTGTGTGTTAGAGACGTCTCTGTGTGTGTTAGAGAGGTCTCTGTGTGTGTTAGAGAGGTCTCTGTGTGTGTTAGAGGTCTCTGTGTGTTAGAGAGGACTCTGTGTGTTAGAGAGGTCTCTGTGTGTGTTAGAGGTCTCTGTGTGTGTTAGAGAGGTCTTTGTGTGTGTTAGATGTCTCTGCTTGTGTTAGAGTTGGATTATGTGTGTTAGAAAGGTCTCTGTGTGTTAGAGAGGTCTATGTGTGTGTGAGAGAGTTCTCTGTGTGTGTGAGAGAGTTCTCTGTGTGTGTTAGAGACGTCTCTGTGTGTGTTAGAGAGGTCTCTGTGTGTGTTAGAGAGGTCTCTGTGTGTGTTAGAGACGTCTCTGTGTGTGTTAGAGTTATCTGTCCGTTAGAGGTCTCTGTGTGTTCGAGAGGTCTCTGTGTGTTAGAGAGTTCTATGTGTGTGTTAGAGGTCTCTGTTTGTGTTAGAGTTGGATTCTGTGTGTTAGAGAGGATAATGTGTGTTAGAAAGGTCTCTGTGTGTGTTAGAGTTATCTGTCCGTTAGAGGTCTCTGTGTGTTCGAGAGGTCTATGTGTGTTAGAGAGGTCTCTGTGTGTGTTAGAGAGGTCTCTGTGTGTGTTAGAGAGGTCTCTGTGTGTGTTAGAGAGGTCTCTGTGTGTGTTAGAGGTCTCTGTGTGTGTGTTAGAGAGGTCTCTGTGTGTTAGAGAGGTCTCTGTGTGTGTTAGAGAGGTCTCTGTGTGTTAGAGAGGTCTATGTGTGTGTTAGAGGTCTCTGTGTGTGTTAGAGAGGTCTCTGTGTGTTAGAGAGGTCTCTGTGTGTGTTAGAGAGGTCTCTGTGTGTGTTAGAGAGGGGTCTCTGTGTGTGTTAGAGAGGTCTCTGTGTGTTAGAGGTCTCTGTGTGTGTTAGAGGTCTCTGTGTGTGTTAGAGGGGTCTCTGTGTGTTAGAGAGGTCTCTGTGTGTTAGAGAGGTCTCTCTGTGTGTTAGAGAGGTCTCTGTGTGTGTTAGAGAGGTCTCTGTGTGTGTTAGAGAGGTCTCTCTGTGTGTTAGAGAGATATATGTGTGTTAGAGAGGTCTGTGTGTTAGAGAGATCTCTCTCTGTGTCAGAGAGGTCGCTCTGTGTGTTAGAGAGGTCTCTCTGTGTTCGAGAGGTCTGTGTGTTAGAGAGGTCTCTCTGTGTGTTAGAGAGGTCTGTGTGTTAGAGAGGTCTCTCTGTGTTAGAGAGGTCTGTGTGTTAGAGAGGTCTCTCTGTGTGTGTTAGAGAGGTCGCTCTGTGTGTTAGACAGGTCTGTGTGTTAGAGAGGTCTCTCTGTGTGTTAGAGAGGTTTGTGTGTTAGAGAGGTCTCTCTGTGTTAGAGAGGTCTGTGTGTTAGAGAGGTCTCTCTGTGTGTGTTAGAGAGGTCGCTCTGTGTGTTAGACAGGTCTGTGTGTTAGAGAGGTCTCTCTGTGTGTTAGAGAGGTCTCTCTGTGTGTTAGAGAGGATTCTGTCTGTTAGAGAGGACTCTGTGTCTGTTAGAGAGGTCTCTCTGTGTGTTAGAGAGGTCTGTGTGTTAGAGAGGATTATGTCTGTTAGAGAGGTCTCTCTGTGTGTTAGACAGGTCTGTGTGTTAGAGAGATCTGTGTGTTAGAGAGGTCTGTGTGTTAGAGAGGTCTCTGTGTGTTAGAGAGGACTCTGTGTGTTAGAGAGGTCTCTCTGTGTGTGTTAGAGAGGTCTCTCTGTGTGTTAGAGAGGATTATGTCTGTTAGAGAGGTCTCTCTGTGTGTTAGACAGGTCTGTGTGTTAGAGAGATCTGTGTGTTAGAGAGGTCTGTGTGTTAGAGAGGTCTCTGTGTGTTAGAGAGGACTCTGTGTGTTAGAGAGGTCTCTCTGTGTGTGTTAGAGAGGTCTCTCTGTGTGTGTTAGAGAGGTCTCTCTGTGTGTGTTAGAGAGGTCTCTGTGTGTTAGAGAGGTCTGTGTGTTAGGAGGTCTGTGTGTTAGAGAGGTCTGTGTGTTAGAGAGGTCTGTGTGTTAGAGAGGGCTGTGTGTTAGAGAGGTCTCTCTGTGTGTTAGAGAGGTCTGTGTGTTAGAGAGGTCTGTGTGTTAGAACGGTCTCTCTGTGTGTTAGAGAGGATTCTGTCTGTTAGAGAGGACTCTGTGTCTGTTAGAGAGGTCTCTCTGTGTGTTAGAGAGGTCTGTGTGTTAGAGAGGATTATATCTGTTAGAGAGGTCTCTCTGTGTGTTAGAGAGGTCTGTGTGTTAGAGAGGTCTTTGTGTTAGAGAGGTCTGTGTGTTAGAGAGGTCTGTGTGTTAGAGAGGTCTCTCTGTGTGTTAGAGAGGTCTGTGTGTTAGAGAGATCTGTGTGTTAGAGAGGTCTCTCTGTGTTAGAGAGGTCTGTGTGTTAGAGAGGTCTGTGTGTTAGAGAGGTCTCTCTGTGTGTTAGGGAGGTCTGTGTGTTAGAGAGGTCTGTGTGTTAGAGAGGTCTGTGTGTTAGAGAGGTCTGTGTGTTAGAGAGGTCTGTGTGTTAGAGAGGTCTCTCTGTGTGTTAGAGAGGTCTGTGTGTTAGAGAGGTCTGTGTGTTAGAGAGGTCTGTGTGTTAGAAAGGTCTCTCTGTGTGTTAGAGAGGATTCTGTCTGTTAGAGAGGACTCTGTGTCTGTTAGAGAGGTCTCTCTGTGTGTTAGAGAGGTCTGTGTGTTAGAGAGGATTATATCTGTTAGAGAGGTCTCTCTGTGTGTTAGACAGGTCTGTGTGTTAGAGAGGTCTGTGTGTTAGAGAGGTCTGTGTGTTAGAGAGGTCTCTGTGTGTTAGAGAGGTCTCTGTGTGTTAGAGAGTTATATGTGTGTGTTAGAGGTCTCTGTTTGTGTTAGAGTTGGATTCTGTGTGTTAGAGAGGATTATGTATGTTAGAAAGGTCTCTGTGTGTGTTAGAGTTATCTGTCCGTTAGAGGTCTCTGTGTGTTCGAGAGGTCTATGTGTGTTAGAGAGGTCTCAGTGTGTGTTAGAGAGGTCTCTGTGTGTTAGAGAGGTCTATGTGTGTGTTAGAGGTCTATGTGTGTGTTAGAGGTCTCTGTGTGTGTTAGAGAGGTCTCTGTGTGTTAGAGAGGTCTCTGTGTGTGTTAGAGAGGTCTCTGTGTGTGTTAGAGAGGTCTCTGTGTGTTAGAGAGGTATCTGTGTGTGTTAGAGAGGTCTCTGTGTGTTAGAGAGGTCTCTGTGTGTGTTAGAGAGGTCTCTGTGTGTGTTAGAGTTATCTGTGTGTGTTAGAGAGGTCTCTGTGTGTTAGAGGTCTCTGTGTGTTAGAGAGGTCTCTGTGTGTTAGAGAGGTCTCTCTGTGTGTTAGAGAGGACTCTGTGTGTTAGAGAGGTCTCTCTGTGTGTTAGAGAGGTCTCTGTGTGTTAGAAAGGTCTCTCTGTGTGTTAGAGAGGACTCTCTGTGTGTTAGAGAGGTCTCTGTGTGTGTTAGAGAGGTCTCTGTGTGTGTTAGAGAGGTCTCTCTGTGTGTTAGAGAGATCTATGTGTGTTAGAGAGGTCTGTGTGTTAGAGAGATCTCTCTGTGTGTTAGAGAGGTCTCTCTGTGTTCGAGAGGTCTGTGTGTTAGAGAGGTCTCTCTGTGTGTTAGAGAGGTCTGTGTGTTAGAGAGGTCTCTCTGTGTTAGAGAGGTCTGTGTGTTAGAGAGGTCTCTGTGTGTGTTAGAGAGGTCGCTCTGTGTGTTAGACAGGTCTGTGTGTTAGAGAGGTCTCTCTGTGTGTTAGAGAGGTCTCTCTGTGTGTTAGAGAGGATTCTGTCTGTTAGAGAGGACTCTGTGTCTGTTAGAGAGGTCTCTCTGTGTGTTAGAGAGGTCTGTGTGTTAGAGAGATCTGTGTGTTAGAGAGGTCTGTGTGTTAGAGAGGTCTCTGTGTGTTTGAGAGGACTCTGTGTGTTAGAGGTCTCTCTGTGTGTGTTAGAGAGGTCTCTCTGTGTGTTAGAGAGGTCTGTGTGTTAGAGAGGTCTCTCTGTATGTTAGAGAGGTCTCTCTGTGTGTTAGAGAGGTCTGTGTGTTAGAGAGGTCTCTCTGTGTGTTAGAGAGGTCTCTCTGTGTGTTAGAGAGGTCTGTGTGTTAGAGAGGTCTCTCTGTGTGTTAGACAGGTCTGTGTGTTAGAGAGGTCTGTGTGTTAGAAAGGTCTGTGTGTTAGAGAGGTCTGTGTGTTAGAGAGGTCTGTGTGTTAGAGAGGTCTCTCTGTGTGTTAGAGAGGTCTCTCTGTGTGTTAGAGAGGTCTGTGTGTTAGAGAGGTCTCTCTGTGTGTTAGACAGGTCTGTGTGTTAGAGAGGTCTGTGTGTTAGAGAGGTCTGTGTGTTAGAGAGGTCTGTGTGTTAGAGAGGTCTCTCTGTGTGTTAGAGAGGTCTGTGTGTTAGAGAGGTCTGTGTGTTAGAGAGGTCTCTCTGTGTGTTAGAGAGGTATGTGTGTTAGAGAGGTATGTGTGTTAGAGAGGTCTCTCTGTGTGTTAGAGAGGATTCTGTCTGTTAGAGAGGACTCTGTGTCTGTTAGAGAGGTCTCTGTGTCTGTTAGAGAGGTCTCTCTGTGTGTTAGAGAGGTCTGTGTGTTAGAGAGGTCTCTGTGTGTTAGAGAGGTCTCTGTGTGTGTTAGAGAGGTCGCTCTGTGTGTTAGACAGGTCTGTGTGTTAGAGAGGTCTGTGTGTTAGAGAGGTCTGTGTGTTAGAGAGGTCTGTGTGTTAGAGAGGTCTGTGTGTTAGAGAGGTCTCTCTGTGTGTTAGAGAGGTCTGTGTGTTAGAGAGATCTGTGTGTTAGAGAGGTCTGTGTGTTAGAGGGGTCTGTGTGTTAGAGAGGTCTCTCTGTGTGTTAGAGAGGTCTCTCTGTGTTAGAGAGGTCTGTGTGTTAGAGAGGTCTGTGTGTTAGAGAGGTCTGTGTGTTAGAGAGGTCTGTGTGTTAGAGAGGTCTGTGTGTTAGAGAGGTCTGTGTGTTAGAGAGGTCTGTGTGTTAGAGAGGTCTCTCTGTGTTAGAGAGGTCTGTGTGTTAGAGAGTGACCAGAGTAGGTCTATCATGGAAAGCTGTAAAACATCCCACAAACATAAAATACCTGATTCTATTGGTTCCATAGAGTGTTATAGTGATTCTATTGGTTCCATAGAGTGTTATAGTGGTTCTATTGGTTCCATAGAGTGTAATAGTGGTTATATTGGTTCCATAGGGTGTTATTGTGATTCTATTGGTTCCATAGAGTGTAATAGTGGTTCTATTGGTTCCATAGAGTGTTATAGTGGTTCTATTGGTTCCATAGGGCAGGGGACCCACATTCCATTGGTTTATACAACTACTGGCATAGGGTGTTATAGTGGTTCTATTGGTTCCATAGGGCAGGGGACCCCCATTCCATTGGTTTGTACAACTACTGGCATAGGGTGTTATAGTGGTTCTATTGGTTCCATAGGG
Source organism: Oncorhynchus kisutch (assembly GCF_002021735.2). Classification (NCBI taxonomy): domain Eukaryota; kingdom Metazoa; phylum Chordata; class Actinopteri; order Salmoniformes; family Salmonidae; genus Oncorhynchus; species Oncorhynchus kisutch. Next base: position 11,668,078 of record NW_022261984.1, on the reverse strand, counting down.
TGTTATAGTGGTTCTATTGGTTCCATAGGGCAGGGGACCCCCATTCCATTGGTTTGTACAACTACTGGCATAGGGTGTTATAGTGGTTCTATTGGTTCCATAGTGCAGGGGACCCCCATTCCATTGGTTTATACAACTACTGGCATAGGGTGTTATAGTGGTTCTATTGGTTCCATAGGGCAGGGGACCCCCATTCCATTGGTTTATACAACTACTGGCATAGGGTGTTATAGTGGTTCTATTGGTTCCATAGGGCAGGGGACCCCCTTTCCATTGGTTTATACAACTACTGGCATAGGGTGTTATAGTGGTTCTATTGGTTCCATAGGGCAGGGGACCCCCATTCCATTGGTTTATACAACTACTGGCATAGGGTGTTATAGTGGTTCTATTGGTTCCATAGGGCAGGGGACCCCCTTTCCATTGGTTTATACAACTACTGGCATAGGGTGTTATAGTGGTTCTATTGGTTCCATAGGGCAGGGGACCCCCCATTCCATTGGTTTATACAACTACTGGCATAGGGTGTTATAGTGGTTCTATTGGTTCCATAGGGTGTTATAGTGGTTCTATTGGTTCCATAGTGCAGGGGACCCACATTCCATTGGTTTATACAACTACTGGCATAGGGTGTTATAGTGGTTCTATTGGTTCCATAGAGTATTATAGTGGTTCTATTGGTTCCATAGAGTATTATAGTGATTCTATTGGTTCCATAGGGCAGGGGACCCCCATTCAATTGGTTTATAAAACTACTGGCATAGGGTGTTATAGTGGTTCTATTGGTTCCATAGGGCAGGGGACCCCCATTCCATTGGTTTATAAAACTACTGGCATAGGGTGTTATAGTGGTTCTATGGTTCCATAGAGCAGGGGTCCCCCATTCCATTGGTTTATAAAACTACTGGCATAGGGTGTTATAGTGGTTCTATTGGTTCCATAGGGTGTTATAGTGGTTCTATTGGTTCCATATGGCAGGGGACCCCCATTCCATTGGTTTATAAAACTACTGGCATAGGGTGTTATAGTGATTCTATGGTTCCATAGGGCAGGTGACCCCCATTCCATTGGTTTATAAAACTACTGGCATAGGGTGTTATAGTGGTTCTATTGGTTCCATAGGGCAGGGGACCCCCATTCCATTGGTTTATTAAACTACTGGCATAGGGTGTTATAGTGGTTCTATCGGTTCCATAGGGTGTTATAGTGGTTCTATTGGTTCCATAGGGTGTTATAGTGGTTCTATTGGTTCCATAGGGTGTTATAGTGGTTCTATTGGTTCCATATGGCAGGGGACCCCCATTCCATTGGTTTATAAAACTACTGGCATAGGGTGTTATAGTGGTTCTATTGGTTCCATAGGGTGTTATAGTGATTCTATGGTTCCATAGGGCAGGGGACCCCCATTCCATTGGTTTATACAACTACTGGCATAGGGTGTTATAGTGGTTCTATTGGTTCCATAGGGCAGGGGACCCCCATTCCATTGGTCTATAAAACTACTGGCATAGGGTGTTATAGTGGTTCTATTGGTTCCATAGGGCAGGGGACCCCCATTCCATTGGTTTATAAAACTACTGGCATAGGGTGTTATGGTGGTTCTATTGGTTCCATAGGGTGTTATAGTGGTTCTATTGGTTCCATAGGGCAGGGGACCCACATTCCATTGGTTTATACAACTACTGGCATAGGGTGTTATAGTGGTTCTATTGGTTCCATAGGGTGTTATAGTGATTCTATGGTTCCATAGTGCAGGGGACCCCCATTCCATTGGTTTATACAACTACTGGCATAGGGTGTTATAGTGGTTCTATTGGTTCCATAGGGTGTTATAGTGGTTCTATTGGTTCCATAGGGTGTTATAGTGGTTGTATTGGTTCCATAGGGTGTTATAGTGATTCTATGGTTCCATATGGCAGGGGATCCCCATTCCATTGGTTTATAAAACTACTGGCATAGGGTGTTATAGTGGTTCTATTGGTTCCATAGGGTGTTATAGTGGTTCTATTGGTTCCATAGGGCAGGGGACCCCCATTCCATTGGTTTATACAACTACTGGCATAGGGTGTTATAGTGGTTCTATTGGTTCCATATGGCAGGGGACCCCCATTCCATTGGTTTATACAACTACTGGCATAGGGTGTTATAGTGGTTCTATTGGTTCCATAGGGTGTTATAGTGGTTCTATTGGTTCCATAGGGCAGGGGACCCCCATTCCATTGGTTTATAAAACTACTGGCATAGGGTGTTATAGTGGTTCTATTGGTTCCATAGGGCAGGGGACCCCCATTCCATTGGTTTATACAACTACTGGCATAGGGTGTTATAGTGGTTGTATTGGTTCCATAGGGTGTTATAGTGGTTATATTGGTTCCATATGGCAGGGGACCCCCATTCCATTGGTTTATACAACTACTGGCATAGGGTGTTATAGTGGTTCTATGGTTCCATATGGCAGGGGACCCCCATTCCATTGGTTTATACAACTTGCTGTCCCCAGTCCACCTGGCCATGCTGCTGTTCCAGTTTCAACTGACCTGAGCCCTAGGACCATGCCCCAGGACTACCTGACATGATGACTCCTTGCTGTCCCCAGTCTACCTGGCCATGCTGCTGCTCCAGTTTCAACTTCCACCTGACTGTGCTGCTGCTCTAGTTTCAACTGTTCTGCCTTATTATTATTCGACCATGCTGGTCATTTATGAACATTGAACATCTTGGCCATGTTCTGTTATAATCTCCACCCGGCACAGCCAGAAGAGGACTGGCCACCCCACATAGCCTGGTTCCTCTCTAGGTTTCTTCCTAGGTATTGGCCTTTTCTAGGGAGTTTTTCCTAGCCACCGTGCTTCTACACCTGCATTGCTTGCTGTTTGGGGTTTTAGGCTGGGTTTCTGTACAGCACTTTGAGATATCAGCTGATGTACGAAGGGCTATATAAATAAATTTGATTTGATTTGATTTGATAGGGTGTTATAGTGATTCTATGGTTCCATAGGGCAGGTGACCCCCATTCCATTGGTTTATACAACTACTGGCATAGGGTGTTATAGTGGTTCTATTTGTTCCATAGGGTGTTATAGTGGTTATATTGGTTCCATAGGGCAGGGGACCCCCATTCCATTGGTTTATACAACTACTGGCATAGGGTGTTATAGTGGTTCTATTGGTTCCATAGGGTGTTATAGTGGTTATATTGGTTCCATAGGGCAGGGGACCCCCATTCCATTGGTTTATACAACTACTGGCATAGGGTGTTATAGTGGTTCTATTGGTTCCATAGGATGTTATAGTGGTTCTATTGGTTCCATAGGGTGTTATAGTGGTTATATTGGTTCCATAGGGTGTTATAGTGGTTCTATTGGTTCCATAGGGTGTTATAGTGGTTATATTGGTTCCATAGGGCAGGGGACCCCCATTCCATTGGTTTATACAACTACTGGCATAGGGTGTTATAGTGGTTCTATTGGTTCCATAGGGCAGGGGACCCCCATTCCATTGGTTTATACAACTACTGGCATAGGGTGTTATAGTGGTTCTATTGGTTCCATAATGCAGGGGACCCACATTCCATTGGTTTTTAAAACTACTGGCATAGGGGGTTATAGTGGTTCTATTGGTTCCATAGGGTGTTATAGTGGTTATATTGGTTCCATATTGTGTTATTGTGGTTCTATTGGTTCCATAGAGTGTTATAGTGGTTCTATTGGTTCCATAGGGTGTTATAGTGGTTCTATTTGTTCCATAGGGTGTTATAGTGGTTATATTGGTTCCATAGGGCAGGGGACCCCCATTCCATTGGTTTATACAACTACTGGCATAGGGTGTTATAGTGGTTCTATTGGTTCCATAGGGTGTTATAGTGGTTATATTGGTTCCATAGGGCAGGGGACCCCCATTCCATTGTTTTATACAACTACTGGCATTGGGTGTTATAGTGGTTCTATTGGTTCCATAGGATGTTATAGTGGTTCTATTGGTTCCATAGGGTGTTATAGTGGTTATATTGGTTCCATAGGGTGTTATAGTGGTTCTATTGGTTCCATAGGGTGTTATAGTGGTTATATTGGTTCCATAGGGCAGGGGACCCCCATTCCATTGGTTTATACAACTACTGGCATAGGGTGTTATAGTGGTTCTATTGGTTCCATAGGGCAGGGGACCCCCATTACATTGGTTTATACAACTACTGGCATAGGGTGTTATAGTGGTTCTATTGGTTCCATAATGCAGGGGACCCCCATTACATTGGTTTTTAAAACTACTGGCATAGGGGGTTATAGTGGTTCTATTGGTTCCATAGGGTGTTATAGTGGTTATATTGGTTCCATATTGTGTTATTGTGGTTCTATTGGTTCCATAGAGTGTTATAGTGGTTATATTGGTTCCATATGGTGTTATTGTGGTTTTATTGGTTCCATATGGTGTTATTGTGATTCTATTGGTTCCATAGAGTGTTATAGCCCTTTCTATTGGTTCCATAGAGTGTTATAGTGGTTCTATTGGTTCCATAGAGTGTTATAGTGGTTCTATTGGTTCCATAGGGTGTTATAGTGGTTCTATTGGTTCCATATGGTGTTATTGTGGTTCTATTGGTTCCATATGGTGTTATAGTGGTTCTATTGTTTCCATAGACTATTATAGTGGTTATATTGGTTCCATAGAGTGTTATAGTGGTTATATTGGTTCCATAGGGTGTTATAGTGGTTCTATTGGTTCTATAGAGTGTTATAGTGGTTATATTGGTTCCATAGGGTGTTATTGTGATTCCATTGGTTCCATAGGGTGTTATAGTGGTTCTATTGGTTCCATAAGGTGTTATTGTGGTTCTATTGGTTCCACACAGATTAGTCCTATTCTTAATGCTGGGGCCAGTTTCCCAGACACAGATTAGTCCTGTTCTTAATGCTGGGGCCTGTTTCCCAGACACAGATTAGTCCTGTTATTAATGATGGGGCCAGTTTCCCAGACACAGATTAGTCCTGTTATTAATGATGGGGCCAGTTTCCCAGACACAGATTAGTCCTGTTATTAATGATGGGGCCAGTTTCCCAGACACAGATTAGTCCTGGTCCTGTTCTTAATGCTTGGGGCCAGTTTCCCAGACACAGATTAGTCCTGGTCCTGTTCTTAATGCTGGGGCCAGTTTCCCAGACACAGATTAGTCCTGTTCTTAATGCTGGGACCAGTTTCCCAGACACAGATTAGTTGTAGTCCTGTTCCTAATGCTTGGGGCCAGTTTCCCAGACACAGATTAGTTCTAGTCCTGTTCTTAATGCTGGGGCCAGTTTCCCAGACACAGATTAGTCCTGTTCTTAATGATGGGGCCAGTTTCCCAGACACAGATTAGTCCTGTTCTTAATGCTTGGGGCCAGTTTCCCAGACACAGATTAGTCCTGTTCTTAATGCTGGGGCCAGTTTCCCAGACACAGATTAGTCCTGTTCTTAATGCTGGTACCAGTTTCCCAGACACAGATTAGTTGTAGTCCTGTTCCTAATGCTTGGGGCCAGTTTCCCAGACACAGATTAGTTCTAGTCCTGTTCTTAATGCTGGGGCCAGTTTCCCAGACACAGATTAGTCCTGTTCTTAATGCTTGGGGCCAGTTTCCCAGACACAGATTAGTCCTAGTCCTGTTCTTAATGCTGGGGCCAGTTTCCCAGACACAGATTAGTCCTGGTCCTGTTCTTAATGCTTGGGGCCAGTTTCCCAGACACAGATTAGTCCTGGTCCTGTTCTTAATGCTGGGGCCAGTTTCCCAGACACAGATTAGTCCTGGTCCTGTTCTTAATGCTGGGGCCAGTTTCCCAGACACAGATTAGTCCTGTTCTTAATGCTTGGGGCCAGTTTCCCAGACACAGATTAGTCCTGTTCTTAATGCTGGGACCAGTTTCCCAGACACAGATTAGTCCTAGTCCTGTTCTTAATGCTGGGGCCAGTTTCCCAGACACAGATTAGTCCTAGTCCTGTTCTTAATGCTTGGGTTCAGTTTCCCAGACACAGATTAGTCCTGGTCCTGTTCTTAATGCTTGGGGCCAGTTTCCCAGACACAGATTAGTCCTAGTCCTGTTCTTAATGCTGGGACCAGTTTCCCAGACACAGATTAGTCCTGTTCTTAATGCTGGGGCCAGTTTCCCAGACACAGATTAGTCCTGTTCTTAATGCTGGGGCCAGTTTCCCAGACACAGATTAGTCCTAGTCCTGTTCTTAATGCTGGGGCCAGTTTCCCAGACACAGATTAGTCCTGTTCTTAATGCTTGGGACCAGTTTCCCAGACACAGATTAGTCCTGGTCCTGTTCTTAATGCTGGGGCCAGTTTCCCAGACACAGATTAGTCCTAGTCCTGTTCTTAATGCTGGGGCCAGTTTCCCAGACACAGATTAGTCCTAGTCCTGTTCTTAATGCTGGGGCCAGTTTCCCAGACACAGATTAGTCCTGTTCTTAATGCTGGGGCCAGTTTCCCAGACACAGATTAGTCCTGTTCTTAATGCTGGGACCAGTTTCCCAGACACAGATTAGTCCGGTTCTTAATGCTGGGACCAGTTTCCCAGACACAGATTAGTCCTGTTCTTAATGCTGGGACCAGTTTCCCAGACACAGATTAGTCCTAGTCCTGTTCTTAATGCTGGGACCAGTTTCCCAGACACAGATTAGTCCTAGTCCTGTTCTTAATGCTTGGGGCCAGTTTCCCAGACACAGATTAGTCCTGTTCTTAATGCTGGGACCAGTTTCCCAGACACAGATTAGTCCTGTTATTAATGATGGGGCCAGTTTCCCAGACACAGATTAGTCCTGTTCTTAATGCTGGGACCAGTTTCCCAGACACAGATTAGTCCTGTTATTAATGCTGGGACCAGTTTCCCAGACACAGATTAGTCCTGTTCTTAATGCTGGGACCAGTTTCCCAGACACAGATTAGTTCTAGTCCTGTTCTTAATGCTGGGACCAGTTTCCCAGACACAGATTAGTCCTGTTCTTAATGCTGGGGCCAGTTTCCCAGACACAGATTTGTCCTGTTCTTAATGCTGGGACCAGTTTCCCAGACACAGATTAGTCCTGTTCTTAATGCTGGGACCAGTTTCCCAGACACAGATTAGTCCTGTTCTTAATGCTGGGACCAGTTTCCCAGACACAGATTAGTCCTAGTCCTGTTCTTAATGCTGGGGCCAATTTCCCAGACACAGATTAGTCCTAGTCCTGTTCTTAATGCTGGGACCAGTTTCCCAGACACAGATTAGTCCTAGTCCTGTTCTTAATGCTTGGGGCCAGTTTCCCAGACACAGATTTGTCCTGTTCTTAATGCTGGGACCAGTTTCCCAGACACAGATTAGTCCTGTTCTTAATGCTGGGACCAGTTTCCCAGACACAGATTAGTCCTGTTCTTAATGCTGGGACCAGTTTCCCAGACACAGATTAGTCCTGGTCCTGTTCTTAATGCTGGGACCAGTTTCCCAGACACAGATTAGTCCTAGTCCTGTTCTTAATGCTGGGACCAGTTTCCCAGACACAGATTAGTCCTGGTCCTGTTCTTAATGCTGGGACCAGTTTCCCAGACACAGATTAGTCCTGGTCCTGTTCTTAATGCTGGGACCAGTTTCCCAGACACAGATTAGTCCTAGTCCTGTTCTTAATGCTGGGACCAGTTTCCCAGACACAGATTAGTCCTAGTCCTGTTCTTAATGCTGGGACCAGTTTCCCAGACACAGATTAGTCCTGGTCCTGTTCTTAATGCTGGGGCCAGTTTCCCAGACACAGATTAGTCCTAGTCCTGTTCTTAATGCTGGGACCAGTTTCCCAGACACAGATTAGTCCTAGTCCTGTTCTTAATGCTGGGGCCAGTTTCCCAGACACAGATTAGTCCTAGTCCTGTTCTTAATGCTGGGACCAGTTTCCCAGACACAGATTAGTCCTGGTCCTGTTCTTAATGCTGGGGCCAGTTTCCCAGACACAGATTAGTCCTGGTCCTGTTCTTAATGCTGGGGCCAGTTTCCCAGACACAGATTAGTCCTATTCTTAATGCTGGGGCCAGTTTCCCAGACACAGATTAGTCCTAGTCCTGTTCTTAATGCTGGGGCCAGTTTCCCAGACACAGATTAGTCCTGGTCCTGTTCTTAATGCTTGGGCCAATTTCCCAGACACAGATTAGTCCTGGTCCTGTTCTTAATGCTGGGGCCAGTTTCCCAGACACAGATTAGTCCTAGTCCTGTTCTTAATGCTGGGGCCAGTTTCCCAGACACAGATTAGTCCTGGTCCTGTTCTTAATGCTTGGGCCAATTTCCCAGACACAGATAACACATGGTCCTGTTCTTAAAAGCACTTTCTGTAGAGAATCTCCATGGAGAATGCTTTTTATTCCAAGTCAGGGCTTAATATATATATTATATATATATAATATAATATAATATAATATATATATATATATATATATACATATTATTTGGAATATCTGGAGTAGTATTTGAACCATGGACTGTCCACAATATTTCTGCCTTCTAAGTTTATGTCAATGGGGACCAACCAGGTCCGTCCCTGGAAACTGAGATATATTTTGTTGCACTCCATTTCCTGGTACAGAAATGACCAGGTATTTGAAACGTGATATTGAACTGCTGGCCAATGAAAGGGCATGGTGTGTCACATGATTATGACTGAGTTGACCTGACAAAGTGTTATCAGCTGAGGTTCATCTTTGCTCTTTGAAGCCTTCTAAGTATGTGCTCTGTCAAACTCTATGGCCCTGTGTTCTCCTTTCTGAGACACACCTCCTCCTTCCAGGCGACTCTAACACATTGTGTGTGCTCTATCAAACTCTATGGCCCGTGTACTCCTTTCTGAGACACACCTCCTCCTTCCAGGCGACTCTGTGCTCTATCAAACTCTATGGCCCCTGTCCGGAATGCAGGCTACTACTTTTCCCTTGACATTTTCAGAAGCTTCTAAATGTGTGTTGTCCTTGATAGTCTCTATGACAGTGCAGAAAGCCCGTACCCCATGGCTCTTTGGCATTTGAACGACTGTGTTTGTACGTGCGTGTGTGTTTCTGTGTGTGTGTGTGGTGTGTGTGTGTACGAGCCACTGCCAAGTTGAGGGGGGCTTTGGAATTAGTGTGTGTGTGGGGGGGGGGGGGGGATAGAGAAGAGAAGGGGATAGGAACACCTCTCCTTACTACAGTGGCAAAGAAGGCTCCAGGACCAGCCAGGAGGGACAGTAGCTCCTCTCTCAACCCGACTGAGAGAGCCCGCAGGGGGGGCAGGAGGAGGCAGACAGGACCTTTAACATCCAAACCTCTTGAAGACCAGAAGAAGGAGAGATTACCAGACCAGAAGAAGAGATTGCCAGACCAGAAGAAGAAGAGATTACCAGACCAGTAGAAGAGAGTACCAGAACAGAAGAAGAAGAGAGTACCAGAACAGTAGAAGAAGAGAGTACCAGAACAGAAGAAGGAGAGAGTACCAGAACAGAAGAAGAAGAGAGTACCAGAACAGAAGAAGAAGAGATTACCAGACCAGAAGAAGAAGAGATTACCAGACCAGAAGAAGGAGAGATTACCAGACCAGAAGAAGAAGAGATTACCAGACCAGAAGAAGGAGAGATTACCAGAACAGAATAAGATAGTACCAGACCAGAAGAAGGAGAGATTACCAGACCAGAAGAAGAATAAGATAGTACCAGACCAGAAGAAGAAGAGAGTACCAGAACAGAAGAAGAAGAGATTACCAGACCAGAAGAAGAAGAGATTACCAGACCAGAAGAAGAATAAGATAGTACCAGACCAGAAGAAGAAGAGAGTACCAGAACAGAAGAAGAAGAGATTACCAGACCAGAAGAAGAATAAGATAGTAGGGATAGTCAGGTGGAGGAGAAGGAGGGATAGTCAGGTGGAGGAGAAGGAGGGATAGTCAGGTGGAGGAGAAGGAAGGATAGTCAGGTGGAGGAGGAGGAGGGATAGTCAGGTGGAGGAGGAGGAGAAGGAGGAGGAGGAGAGGGCTGGGATTCCTCTCGCTCCTCTGGCTACACACGACAGGATGGAGGAAGACGAGGACGAGGTGATGTGTGTGTGTGTGTGTGTGTGTTATCCTTTACCACAGCTGTACGTATATTATCCTTGTCTTCAGTTATCAGTGCATGTAGCTAGCTACGTGAGCCATGTTGACATCTTGTGTGTATCACAAACGGCACACTGTTAAAAACCTGTTGAGTTTACAACTGATCCAGGATCTGTGCCATAATTACAACAAAGACTCACGCTGTTGGGTTTACAACTGATCCAGGATCTGTGCCTTATTACAACAAAGACTCACGATGTTGAGTTCACAACTGATCCAGGATCTATGCTGTATCTCAACAAAGACTCACGCTGTTGGGTTTACAACTGATCCAGGATCTGTGCCTTATTACAACAAAGACTCACGATGTTGAGTTCACAACTGATCCAGGATCTGTGTGGTATTACAACAAAGACGCTGCAGCAACACAGCTGTTAGGTTGAATTGGCTAAATGTGACGACGTAGAGATTTAAATCCAAAACGGAATAATAAGACTATGCAAGAGGTGTCACTACAGTCCCTGGTTCGATTCCAGGCTGTCATTGTAAAAAAAGAAGAAGAATCTTTTAAAGAATTATTTTGAACATCGATCCGAATGCCTTGGTTCTTATACTTGTAACTGACCTCAGATCTGTGTCTCCTCTTGTTGTCTCATTGGTCTGTCTGAATGCCTATTGTGTAAGAAACAAATGAGTCATCTCCCTTATGTTGCTAATGGACCATATTAGCTGTTGAATCTAAGCTGACCAGAGGATATTTCCCCCGTTGCTGTTTAAGCTGAATCGCTCACCTGTTATGTTTATGTTGTATGTCGGACATGTTTTTAAGAAGTACCCGTTGCTAGGTAACAGTCCGATACACACGAGCTGAGATGAGAAGGACGTCTAATCGTTTCCTCTAGTTGAATGGGATAGACAACCGTTCTCTTGACAACCGTTCTCTTGACAACCGTTCCGTTGATTCAGTTTGACTTGTTGACATCTGGTGTCAGGAAATCCTGACTTCCTTTTCAACTTTTTAAAGGTTTTTGATTGGTCTTCAAGCGCAAACAAAACCCCCAATAAAACAATAACACAGTCAAATATCTCCATGATAAAAAAATACACAGAAGTGACCTGTGTTTGTTGTTGTGGGACGGGCTGAATATCTCGGTTCTCTTGTTACCGTCTAACTGACTCAGGATGTCTGAGACCTGTGTTTGTTGTTGTGGGACGGGCTGAATATCTCGGTTCTCTTGTTACCGTCTAACTGACTCAGGTTGTCTGAGACCTGTGTTTGTTGTTGTGGGACGGGCTGAATATCTTGGTTCTCTTGTTACCGTCTAACTGACTCAGGATGTCTGAGACCTGTGTTTGTTGTTGTGGGACGGGCTGAATATCTCGGTTCTCTTGTTACCGTCTAACTGACTCAGGTTGTCTGAGACCTGTGTTTGTTGTTGTGGGACGGGCTGAATATCTCGGTTCTCTTGTTACCGTCTAACTGACTCAGGATGTCTGAGACCTGTGTTTGTTGTTGTGGGACGGGCTGAATATCTCGGTTCTCTTGTTACCGTCTAACTGACTCAGGTTGTCTGAGACCTGTGTTTGTTGTTGTGGGACGGGCTGAATATCTTGGTTCTCTTGTTACCGTCTAACTGACTCAGGATGTCTGAGACCTGTGTTTGTTGTTGTGGGACGGGCTGAATATCTCGGTTCTCTTGTTACCGTCTAACTGACTCAGGTTGTCTGAGACCTGTGTTTGTTGTTGTGGGACGGGCTGAATATCTCGGTTCTCTTGTTACCGTCTAACTGACTCAGGATGTCTGAGACCTGTGTTTGTTGTTGTGGGACGGGCTGAATATCTCGGTTCTCTTGTTACCGTCTAACTGACTCAGGTTGTCTGAAACCTGTGTTTGTTGTTGTGGGACGGGCTGAATATCTCGGTTCTCTTGTTACCGTCTAACTGACTCAGGTTGTCTGAGACCTGTGTTTGTTGTTGTGGGACGGGCTGAATATCTCGGTTCTCTTGTTACCGTCTAACTGACTTAGGTTGTCTACCACATTGAAACCTATGGGGCTCTGGTCAAAAGTAGTGCACTATAAAGGGAACATGGTTACATTTTAGTTCTTATGTTTATCAACTGACTCCAGGCCTGTCTCTCTCTCTCTCTGTTATAGAATGGTCAAAAGTAGTGCACTATAAAGGGAACTGTTCCAGAATGGTCCGAATATCAGGCCTTAGTTATTATGTTTAATGAGCTGACCTGAGACCTGTGTTTCTCTTTTCCAGAATGGTCAGAATGCCTTAGTTATTATGTTTATATCACTGACCTGAGACCTGTGTTTCTCTGTTCCAGAATGGCCTTAGTTATTATGTTTATAACACTGACCTGAGACCTGTGTTTCTCTGTTCCAGAATGGTCTGAATGCGCTGCACCTGGCAGCTAAGGAGGGCCATGAGGACCTGGTGGAAGAACTACTGGAGAGAGGCTCTGCGGTCGACTCTGCCACTAAGGTACAGGAAGTAAATGTCAGGAAGTAAACCCCAAATTCCAATTGAATAATTAGCTGTAGCTACTGTAGCTCGCTACCATACATGTCAGGAAGTAAACCCCAAATTCCAATTGAATAATTAGCTATAGCTACTGTAGCTCACTACCATACATGTCAGGAAGTAAACCCCAAATTCCAATTGAATAATTAGCTGTAGCTACTGTAGCTCGCTACCATACATGTCAGGAAGTAAACCCCAAATTCCAATTGAATAATTAGCTGTAGCTACTGTAGCTCGCTACCATACATGTCAGGAAGTAAACCCCAAATTCCAATTGAATAATTGAAACAAATCTGTTTTCAAATTACTTCTCAATAACCTGAACCAATGTTCCCTCTAAGCTCCCCCGGGACAATAATATCGCAGTGTCCAATCACAGCAGCAAGATGTTTGGCCCGTTGCCATGACAAAAGGGCAACTAGTGGAACACAAACAACATTCTAAATATAGCCTGTATTTACCTGTTTATTTATCTTCCCCTTCATACTTCAACTACTTGCACATTGTTTACAACACTGTACAAAGCCAATAATATAACATTTGAAATGTCTATGTCTAAATGTCTATGTTATTTTAAAACTTTTGTGAGTGTAATGTTTACTGATGTTTCTCTTGTTTATTTCAATTTTGTTTTTTTGTCTTTTCCGTTTGCTTTGGCAACGTAAACATATGTTTCCCATGTCAATAAAGCCTTTTGAATTGAATTGAGACATGGTTGGAGAGCGAGAGAGAGAGAGAGAGAGAGAACGGTGGAGAGAGGCCATTTATACTCTCTAGTACTAAGAAGAGGGAGGTATGGTGGGAGAGAGAGGATGAAAGCAGGATATCAGTGTCTCTAAAGTCTAAATCACTGCTAGGAATCCCACTCCATCTGGGTGTTGAGAGAGAGAGAGAGAGACAGAGAGAGAGAGAGAGAGAGAGAGAGAGAGAGACAGAGAGAGAGAGACAGAGAGAGAGTTAGAGAGAGGTACAGAGACAGAGAGAGAGAGAGACAGAGAGAGAGTTAGAGAGAGAGAGAGACAGATAGAGAGTTAGAGAGAGAGAGGTACAGTATAGCAGTGTCAGACCAGAATATCAGTCCCCCTGGCAGGGTGTGTGTTACCTGATCCAGTGGGGTTCTCAGGTGACAGGGCATGCTCTTTAGCCGCCAACTACCATAAACAACCTCCAGGGAATCTCTCACCACCCTTCGCCTCTCGCCCTCCTTACCCCCTCGACCCCTCGTCTCTCAGCCCCTCACTCCTTACCCTGCACTCAATTCGATCACCACTGGGGTCTTGCGAACGGAAATGTGTGCACACACTACTGTAAGTCACTTTTGATACAAAACGTCTGCTAAATGGCATATAGGCTTATTATTATTATTTAATTAATCCACACTTCTGATTCACACACCCCTCACCCCTCAATAAGTTAGCAGCCAGATCTTTACTGACACTTCTAGTGATCTGACATGTTATTGAGGAGTTATCTGACATGTTATTGAGGAGTTATCTGACATGTTATTGAGGAGTTATCTGACATGTTATTGAGGAGTTATCTGACATGTTATTGAGGAGTTATCTGACATGTTATTGAGGAGTTATCTGACATGTTATTGAGAATTTATCTGACATGTTATTGAGGAGTTATCTGACATGTTATTGAGGAGTTATCGGACATGTTATCGGACATGTTATTGAGGAGTTATTGGACATGTTATTGAGGAGTTATCTGACATGTTATTGAGGAGTTATCGGACATGTTATTGAGGAGTTATCTGACATGTTATTGAGGAGTTATCTGACATGTTATTGAGGGGTTATCTGACATGTTATTGAGGAGTTATCTGACATGTTATTGAGGATTTATCTGACATGTTATTGAGAATTTATCTGACATGTTATTGAGGAGTTATCTGACATGTTATTGAGGAGTTATCGAACATGTTATTGAGGAGTTATCGGACATGTTATTGAGGAGTTATTTGACATGTTATTGAGTAGTTTCTGACATGTTAGTGAGGACTTATCTGACATGTTATTGAGGAGTCATCTGACATGTTATTGAGGAGTTATCTGAAATTTTAGTTGACATGTTATAGAGGAGTTATCTGACATGTTATTGAGGAGTTATCTGACATGTTATTGAGAAGATATCTAACATGTTATTGAGAAGTTATCTGACATGTTATTGAGAAGTTATCTGACATGTTATTGAGGAGGTATCTGACATGTTATTGAGGAGTTATCTGACATGTTATTGAGGAGTTATCTGACATGTTATAGAGGAGTTATCTGACATGTTATTGAGGAGTTATCTGACATGTTATTGAGGAGTTATCTGACATGTTATTGAGAAGTTATCTGACATGTTATTGAGGAGTTATCTGACATGTTATTGAGTAGTTTCTGACATGTTAGTGAGGACTTATCTGACATGTTATTGAGGAGTCATCTGACATGTTATTGAGGAGTTATCTGAAATTTTAGTTGACATGTTATTGAGGAGTTATCTGACATGTTATTGAGGAGTTATCTGACATGTTATTGAGAAGATATCTAACATGTTATTGAGAAGTTATCTGACATGTTATTGAGGAGGTATCTGACATGTTATTGAGAAGTTATCTGACATGTTATTGAGGAGGTATCTGACATGTTATTGAGGAGTTATCTGACATGTTATTGAGGAGTTATCTGACATGTTATAGAGGAGTTATATGACATGTTATAGAGGAGTTATCTGACATGTTACTGAGGAGTTATCTGAGGAGACAACATAGTGCCACCAAGATGTTAACCTGGAGTTGAAAGACAGCTGGGCTGCAGCCTGACCTTTAAACAGGGGATTGGTAAAGGGGTTAGCATAGATGCTACGCTGTTCACACCTACTGCCACACACACACACACACACACACACACACACACACACACACACACACACACACACACACACACACACACACACACACCTACTGCTACATGCACACACACACATAGACAGACACAAACACACACACACTTAACCATCCTATCCTAACGCTCCTCTCCCTGCAGAAAGGGAACACAGCCCTCCACATTGCCTCATTGGCCGGACAGAAGGAAGTGGCTCGACTGCTGCTGAAGAGAGGGGCCGACATCAACGCCCAATCACAGGTCAGATAGATAGACTCCATGATGCTCATATAGGCTGTGACCCCAGTGCCATCTGGGATAGTGACATAGACACTGTATAAAACCACCAGTCTCCACTATATAATACCACCAGTCTCCACTATATAATACCACCAGTCTCCACTATATAATACCACCAGTCTCCACTGTATAATACCACCAGTCTGTATAATACCACCAGTCTGTATAATACCACCAGTCTGTATAATACTACCAGTCTGTATAATACTACCAGTCTGTATAATACTACCAGTCTGTATAATACTACCAGTCTGTATAATACCACCAGTCTGTATAATACTAAGTCTGTATAATACCACCAGTCTGTATAATACTACCAGTCTGTATAATACACCAGTCTGTATAATACTACCAGTCTGTATAATACCACCAGTCTGTATAATACTACCAGTCTGTATAATACTACCAGTCTGTATAATACCACCAGTCTGTATAATACCACCAGTCTGTATAATACTACCAGTCTGTATAATACTACCAGTCTGTATAATACCACCAGTCTGTATAATACCACCAGTCTGTATAATACTACCAGTCTGTATAATACTACCAGTCTGTATAATACCACCAGTCTGTATAATACCACCAGTCTGTATAATACTACCAGTCTGTATAATACTACCAGTCTGTATAATACCACCAGTCTGTATAATACTACCAGTCTATATAATACCACCAGTCTGTATAATACTACCAGTCTGTATAATACCACCAGTCTGTATA
>NW_022261984.1:11641602-11646602 GCF_002021735.2 Oncorhynchus kisutch | reverse complement strand
TGATCATATTTATTTTAATTATATGATAATATTTATGTATATTATATTAGTACGGTTGGATAAATTATAATAAATTATAATATTTATGTATATTACATTAGTATGGTTGGATAAATTATAATAAATTATAATATTTATGTATATTACATTAGTATGGTTGGATAAATTATAATCTGATGATAGTATTTATATATATTATATTAGTGTGGTTGGATAACTATGTTTCTTAATCGCCCCATGTCTCCCAGAATGGGAAGGTAAGAGGATCATATCTAACTCTGTCATATCGCTGCTTTTGCATATCAATATGTTTTTATTCATATTTCCATATATAAATGTCTGTCCCGTCTGTGTCACAGAGCTCTGTAGTGGCTAGTCGCTGACTGTTGTTTATTCTACTTCTTTATTATCATTTATTGTTATTATATATTATTATTTCTATGTAGGGTTAATGTAGTGTTATAGGGTTAATGTAGTGTTATAGGGCATTTATAAATGTCTGTCCCGTCTGTGTCACAGAGCTCTGTAGTGGCTAGTCGCTGACTGTTGTTTATTCTACTTCTTTATTATCATTTATTGTTATTATATATTATTATTTCTATGTAGGGTTAATGTAGTGTTATATACTTAATGTAGTGTTATAGGGCTAATGTAGTGTTATAGGGTTAATGTAGTGTTATAGGGTTAATGTAGTGTTAAATACTTAATGTAGTGTTATAACTTAATGTAGTGTTATAGGGTTAATGTAGTGTTATAGGGTTAATGTAGTGTTATATACTTAATGTAGTGTTATATACTTAATGTAGTGTTATAACTTAATGTAGTGTTATAGGGTTAGTGTAGTGTTATATACTTAATGTAGTGTTATAAACTTAATGTAGTGTTATATACTTAATGTAGTGTTATAGGGTAATGTAGTGTTATATACTTAATGTAGTGTTATATACTTAATGTAGTGTTAT
Source organism: Oncorhynchus kisutch (assembly GCF_002021735.2). Taxonomy (NCBI): domain Eukaryota; kingdom Metazoa; phylum Chordata; class Actinopteri; order Salmoniformes; family Salmonidae; genus Oncorhynchus; species Oncorhynchus kisutch. Next base: position 11,645,640 of record NW_022261984.1, on the reverse strand, counting down.
AGGGTAATGTAGTGTTATATACTTAATGTAGTGTTATAAACTTAATGTAGGTAACTTAATGTAGTGTTATATACTTAATGTAGTGTTATATACTTAATGTAGTGTTTATACTTAATGTAGTGTTATATACTTAATGTAGTGTTATAGGTAATGTAGTGTTATAGGGTTAATGTAGTGTTGTAGGGTTAATGTAGTGTTATAGACGTAATGTAGTGTTATAGGGCTAATGTAGTGTTATAGGGTTAATGTAGTGTTATAGGGTTAATGTAGTGTTATAGGGTTAATGTAGTGTTATAGGGTTAATGTAGTGTTATAGGGTTAATGTAGTGTTGTAGGGCTAATGTAGTGTTGTAGGGTTAATGTAGTGTTATAGGGCTAATGTAGTGTTGTAGGGTTAATGTAGTGTTATAGGGTTAATGTAGTGTTATAGGGTTTAATGTAGTGTTATAGGGTAATGTAGTGTTATAGGGTTAATGTAGTGTTATAGGGTTAATGTATGTAATAGGTTAATGTAGTGTTATAGGGTAATGTAGTGTTATAGGGTTAATGTAGTGTTATAGGGTTAATGTAGTGTTATAGGGTTAATGTAGTGTTATAGGGTTAATGTAGTGTTTATAGGGCTAATGTAGTGTTATAGGGCTAATGTAGTGTTGTAGGGTTAATGTAGTGTTATAGGGTTCATGTAGTGTTATAGGGTTCATGTAGTGTTATAGGGCTAATGTAGTGTTATAGACTTAATGTAGTGTTATAGGGTAATGTAGTGTTATAGGATTAATGTAGTGTTATAGGGTTAATGTAGTGTTATAGGGCTAATGTAGTGTTATAGGGTTAATGTAGTGTTATAGGGTTCATGTAGTGTTATAGGGCTAATGTAGTGTTATAGCCTTAATGTAGTGTTATAGGGTTAATGTAGTGTTATATACCTAATGTAGTGTTATAACTTAATGTAGTGTTATGTACTTAATGTAGTGTTATAGGGTTAATGTAGTATTATATACTTAATGTAGTGTTATAACTTAATGTAGTGTTATGTACTTAATGTAGTGTTATAGGGTTAATGTAGTGTTATAGGGTTAATGTAGTGTTATAGGGTTAATGTAGTGTTATAGGGTTAATGTAGTGTAATAGGGTTAATGTAGTGTTATAGGGTTAATGTAGTGTTATAGGGTTAATGTAGTGTTATAGGGTTAATGTAGTGTAATAGGGTTAATGTAGTGTTATAGGGTTAATGTAGTGTTATAGACTTAATGTAGTGTTATAGACTTAATGTAGTGTTATAGGGTTAATGTAGTGTTATAGACTTAATGTAGTGTTATAGGGTAAATGTAGTGTTATAGGGTAATGTAGTGTTATAGACTTAATGTAGTGTTATAGGGTTAATGTAGTGTTATAGACTTAATGTAGTTTTATAGACTTAATGTAGTGTTATAGGGTTAATGTAGTGTTATAGACTTAATGTAGTGTTATAGACTTAATGTAGTGTTATAGGGTTAATGTAGTGTTATAGACTTAATGTAGTGTTATAGGGTTAATGTAGTGTTATAGCCTTAATGTAGTGTTATAGGGTAATGTAGTGTTATAGACTTAATGTAGTGTTATAGGGTTAATGTAGTGTTATAGGGTAATGTAGTGTTATAGACTTAATGTAGTGTTATAGACTTAATGTAGTGTTATAGGGTAATGTAGTGTTATAGGGTTAATGTAGTGTTATAGGGTTAATGTAGTGTTATAGGGTTAATGTAGTGTTATAGACTTAATGTAGTGTTATAGACTTAATGTAGTGTTATAGACTTAATGTAGTGTTATAGGGTAATGTAGTGTTATAGACATAATGTAGTGTTATAGGGTTAATGTAGTGTTATAGGGTTAATGTAGTGTTATATACTTAATGTAGTGTTATAGCCTTAATGTTGTGTTATAGGGTTAATGTAGTGTTATAGGGTAATGTAGTGTTATAGACTTAATGTAGTGTTATAGACTTAATGTAGTGTTATAGACTTAATGTAGTGTTATAGGGTAATGTAGTGTTATAGGGTTAATGTAGTGTTATAGGGTTAATGTAGTGTTATAGGGAAATGTAGTGTTATAGACTTAATGTAGTGTTATAGGGTTAATGTAGTGTTATAGACATAATGTAGTGTTATAGGGTTAATGTAGTGTTATAGGGTAATATAGTGTTATAGGGTTAATGTAGTGTTATAGGGTTAATGTAGTGTTATAGGGTTAATGTAGTGTTATAGGGTTAATGTAGTGTTATAGGGTCAATGTAGTGTTATAGGGTCAATGTAGTGTTATAGACGTAATGTAGTGTTATAGACGTAATGTAGTGTTATAGACTTAATGTAGTGTTATAGACTTAATGTAGTGTTATAGGGTTAATGTAGTGTTATAGACTTAATGTAGTGTTATAGGGTTAATGTAGTGTTATAGGTTAATGTAGTGTTATAGACTTAATGTAGTGTTATAGGGTTAATGTAGTGTTATAGGGTTAATGTAGTGTTATAGACTTAATGTAGTGTTATAGACTTAATGTAGTGTTATAGGGTTCATGTAGTGTTATAGGGTAATGTAGTGTTATAGACTTAATGTAGTGTTATAGGGTTAATGTAGTGTTATAGGGTTAATGTAGTGTTATAGGGTTAATGTGGTGTTATATACTTAATGTAGTGTTATAGGGTAATGTAGTGTTATAGGGTTAATGTAGTGTTATAGGGTTACTGTAGTATTATAGGGTTAATGTAGTGTTATAGGGTTAATGTGGTGTTATAGACTTAATGTAGTGTTATAGGGTAATGTAGTGTTATAGGGTAATGTAGTGTTATAGGGTTAATGTAGTGTTATAGACTTAATGTAGTGTTATAGACTTAATGTAGTGTTATAGGGTTAATGTAGTGTTATAGGGTAATGTAGTGTTATAGACTTAATGTAGTGTTATATTGTTAATGTAGTGTTATAGACTTAATGTAGTGTTGTAGGGTTAATGTAGTGTTATAGACTTAATGTAGTGTTATAGCCTTAATCTAGTGGTATAGACTTAATGTAGTGTTATAGGGTAATGTAGTGTTATAGGGTTAATGTCGTGTTATAGGGTTAATGTAGTGTTATAGGGTTAATGTAGTGTTATAGGGTTAATGTAGTGTTATAGACTTAATGTAGTGTTATAGGGTTAATGTAGTGTTATAGGGTAATGTAGTGTTATAGGGTTAATGTAGTGTTATAGGGTTAATGTAGTGTTATAGGGGTAATGTAGTGTTATAGGGTTAATGTAGTGTTATAGGGTTAATGTAGTGTTATAGGGTTAATGTAGTTTTATAGGGTTAATGTAGTGTTATAGGGTTAATGTAGTGTTATAGGGTTAATGTAGTGTTATAGACTTAATGTAGTTTTATAGCCTTAATGTAGTGTTATAGGGTTAATGTAGTGTTATAGGGTTAATGTAGTGTTATAGGGTTAATGTAGTGTTATAGGGTTAATGTAGTGTTATAGGGTTAATGTAGTGTTATAGCCTTAATGTAGTGTTATAGGGTTAATGTAGTGTTATAGGGTTAATGTAGTGTTATAGGGTTAATGTAGTGTTATAGACTGTGTTATGTCCAACTTTGTCTCTCTTAGTTTTTCTGTTCAGACAAGATATTGTTTGTTTCGCATGATTAGTGTTTACAATGCTGCTGCCCAAATGGCACTCTATTCCCTATATAGTGCACTACTTTAGGCCAGAGTCCTATGGCACCCTATTCCCTATATAGTGCACTACTTTAGGCCAGAGTCCTATGGCACCCTATTCCCTATATAGTGCACTACTTTAGACCAGAGCCCTATGGCACCCTAATCCCTATATAGTGCACTACTTTATACCAGAGCCCTATGGCACCCTATTCCCTATATAGTGTACTACTTTATACCAGAGCCCTATGGCACCCTATTCCCTATATAGTGCACTACTTTAGGCCAGAGCCCTATGGCACTCTATTCCCTATATAGTGCACTACTTTAGGCCAGAGTCCTATGGCACCCTATTCCCTATATAGTGCACTACTT